>NW_011495018.1:8397-8966 GCF_000754665.1 Bison bison bison | reverse complement strand
ACCCCATGAACAGTATGAAAAGGCAAAATGATAGGGCACTGAAAGAGGAACTCCCCAGGTCAGTAGGTGCCCAATATGCTACTGGAGATCAGTGGAGAACTAACCCCAGAAAGAATGAAGGGATGCAGCCAAAGCAAAACCAACACCCAGTTGTGGATGTGACAGGTGATGGAAGTAAAGTCCGATGCTGTAATGAGCAATATTGCACAGGAGCCTGGAATGTTCGGTCCGTGAATCAAGGCAAATTGGAAGTGGTCAAACCAGATGGCAAGAGTGAACGTCAACATATTAGGAATCAGCGAACTAAAATGGACTGGAATGGGTAGTGGTTTTCCCTACTTTCTTCAACTTAAGTCTGAATTTGGCAATAAGGAGTTCATGATCTGAGCCACAGTCAGCTCCTGGTCTTGTTTTTGCTGACTGTATAGAGCTTCTCCATCTTTGGCTGCAAAGGATATCATCAATCTGATTTCGGTGTTGCCAGGCTTCAACAGTACATGAACCATGAAATTCCAGATGTTCAAGTTGGATTTAGAAAGCAGAGGAACCAGAGATGAAATTGCCAACAT
>NW_011495018.1:6011-6997 GCF_000754665.1 Bison bison bison | reverse complement strand
GTCCAAGATGCCTCAGCTTCCGGCCCTGGCCGTCGCCTGAGCCCCTCCCAGCCCCGCAGAAAGCCGCCCTGTTCCTCAGCGTGTTCACTCACGTACCCTGCAAATAGTTGTGTGCCTGATCTGGGCCTGCGGGAGGGCAGGCCGCCCGCGTCGGGGAGGACACGACACCTCACCGAGCATCTGTGCGCCCCGCCCCACAGGGGAAGCGGGGAGCCTGGCCCTTGGTGGAGAAGACCCGTCCCTGGAAGGGCGTTGGGGGAATGCCCCAAGCTCAGGGCGGTTGAGCTGAGGTCTGAAAGAGTGGACAGTGCTGGACAGAGGAGGGGTGAGGACGCCAAGGGAGTAGCCTCTGCCGAGGTCTGGAGGGCGGGTTCCCCTTCCTACAGCTTGAACCGGGGTGCTGGCGCCAGCGGGAGACTGAAGAGAGGGCGCGGGTGAGGATTGTCGCAGCCTGCAGCCGCGCAGGGTGAGGGCAGGAACGGAGAGCGGTCGATGGCTGTGGGGCTGGGGAGGGCCGGGGGCCCACACACCGCACACCCACGAGGCGGACAGGGCACGGGGTCACCCTGGGAGGCTCTGGGAAAGGGTGGGTGTTGGAGGACTCAGTGGGGTGGCAGGCCTTCTGTCTGGGACAGGTGGATCAGGGCGGACGTTTGTGGGAGGAGAGGTCAGGGCTGGAGGTGCAGGGCTGTAGGGAGGTGCACAGAGGGGATGGGGTGCGGGTGAGATTGCAAAGGGGGAGCGGGGTCCGGAGGTAGCCCTGGAGACCCCTGGGCCTCAAGCAGCAGGAAGAGCTTCAGGGACACAGAAGGGAGACTGGAGAGCTGGTCAGGATGCGGGGCAGGGCTGGGTCCCAGAGCCAGGGGAAGGGGCAGGGAGGGGTCAGCCAGTCACATGAGGCCCAGACAGCGGTGAGGTCAGCTCTGAGAAGTCCTGTCGGCTTTAACAGCACCCAGGAGGAGGCTCAGGAATGGTGTGTCTCTAAT
>NW_011495018.1:5240-5911 GCF_000754665.1 Bison bison bison | reverse complement strand
CTGTCCTGAAGTCCGGCTCCTAATGGGGAAGAGAGAGACTGGGGTGGGGAGGTGCTGTGGGGCCTTTGGGGTCTGGAGAGGGGTCTTTTAAAGGTTTATAAGACAACTGAGCACTTTTCAGGTTGATGGGCTTTTATCCATACACAAAGTGATCATGGAAGTTAAACATCCTGAGGCATCTACCAAACACTGCACCTACAGGATCAGCGCCACGGGACAGCAACTGTGTATCCTGACAGCCAGCAGAGAAGGGCAGAAATGGAGCCTTTAAAACAGCATCAACTACTGTGGAGTAAATTTAACAAAAGATGCGTTAGTACTGATCCACGGAAAACTGGAAGCCCCCCGTGAGCCCCGAGCTCGTGAACCAAGACTGACCTGTGACCCATCCTTCTTTCCAGCCTGATCTTTCCTCTTGGCACAATCTCAGAGTCCCAGCAGCGCCTTTTGAAAATCGACAGTGATTCTGAAGTTTACATGGAAACACAAAGGGCCTGGAAAGAACAAAGGTCGGGGACGCACACTCCTGGATTTGGAGACTTACTCTAAAGCCGGGTGTTTCAAACAGTGTCATGTTGGTGAAAGACGAACAGACGACAGGACAGAACGGTTCAGAACCGAGCCGCACGCGCTTGCCAGATGCGCCATTTCAAGAGGGAAAGGCAAGTCTT
>NW_011495018.1:3905-5100 GCF_000754665.1 Bison bison bison | reverse complement strand
GGACAGCTGGGCAGGGAGTGGCCGGGGACCCGCATCATGCCGTGGACAGAGCTGGCTTGAGCTGGGCCACAGATAGACTTTGAAAGAACAGTTTAAGTGGGTTCAGCGCCTTGAGGAAAACAAAGTACTTCGCCAGGAGAAGGGAGAGGGCGGCAGACAGGAGCAGTGGTCAGCCAGTGGGCGCCTTGCCTGGGAAGCTGAGGGAGACCAGGTGGTCTGGGGAGGGGTGCGCAGTGTGGAGGAGGGTGGGGGGGTTGAAAAGAGGCTCCTGTGCGACCTGGGTTGGGGGCTGTGAACCCCAAGTGGTACTGTCTCCCCTTGAGTCTCCCACAGGGCCCAGGCGATCACATCCAGGGCTAGAGAAGGTCTCCTGGGGCCCAGGGGGTGGGAGGCTGAAGGGGCAGGTGAGGGGCTGTGAGTGCTGGGCCAACGTGAGCAGGAGGGAGGGCCGGCAGGCAGTAGCGGAGCGGGGGCTTGGGGCCCCGCACGGGGCTGGGCCCTGGGGACATGGCCAGAGGAGCCCGGCAGGCCCACCTGGGAGGAGGAAGTGTCGTGGGCCCTTTGACAGTGGCCAAGGGGCACCAGAGCGGCTCTCCCACACTCATCCTCCTGCCTTCAGGGAGGTCTTCTCTCTCCTCCCCTCGTCCTCAGGAATCAACCCTGGTTTGGGCAGGCACAGGATGGTCCCGCTACCCACCTCCCTGATGAGCAGTGTTCTGGTCACTGTGATGTGGCCTCAGGGGAGTGTCCTCACAGGGAGAGTGCCTTTCTTTGGCCCTTCCTTTGGTGTGCTGCTGGGGGAGTGGCTGTGAAGACCAGGGCTTGAGCAGCCGTTTTGTGCCATGAGGAGGAGACCTTGGCTGGGTGATGGGGCCCAGTGTCCTCATGCCGGCGGCTGCGCAGGCAGGGCCCTCACGGGAGGGAGCAGCAGACTGCCCCCTTGCCGACACTGCGGCCCCTGTGTTTCCTGAGACGCCCAACTGACATCATCACCAGGGCTTCAGCTATGCCTCTGGGTGAAGGGTAGGGCCCAAACGCAGACCCCAGGGCAGCGGTCCACTGGTCCACTGGAGAAGGGAATGGCAAACCACTTCAGTGTTCTTGCCTTGAGAACCCCATGAACAGTATGAAAAGGCAAAATGATAGGGCACTGAAAGAGGAACTCCCCAGGTCAGTAGGTGCCCAATATGCTACT
>NW_011495018.1:3420-3805 GCF_000754665.1 Bison bison bison | reverse complement strand
GTCTGAATTTGGCAATAAGGAGTTCATGATCTGAGCCACAGTCAGCTCCTGGTCTTGTTTTTGCTGACTGTATAGAGCTTCTCCATCTTTGGCTGCAAAGGATATCATCAATCTGATTTCGGTGTTGCCAGGCTTCAACAGTACATGAACCATGAAATTCCAGATGTTCAAGTTGGATTTAGAAAAGGCAGAGGAACCAGAGATGAAATTGCCAACATCTGTTGGATCATCAAAAAAGCAAGAGAGTTCCAGAAAAACATCTACTTCTGCTTTATTGACTCCGCCAAAGCCTTTGACTGTGTGGATCACAATAAATTGTGGAAAATTCTTCAAGAGATGGGAATACCAGACCACCTGACCTCCCTCTTGAGAAATCTGTATGCAG
>NW_011495018.1:2801-3320 GCF_000754665.1 Bison bison bison | reverse complement strand
AAGCAACAGTTAGAACTGGACATGGAACAACAGACTGGTTCCAAATAGGAAAAGGAGTACGTCAAGGCTGTATATTGTCACCCTGCTTATTTAACCTTTATGCAGAGTACATCACGAGAAACGCTAGGCTGGAAGAAGCACAAGCTGGAATCAAGATTGCCAGGAGAAATATCAATAACCTCAGATACGCAGATGACACCACACTTACAGCAGAAAGTAAAGAAGAACTAAAGAGCCTCTTGATGAAAGTGAAAGAGGAGAGTGAATAAGCTGGCTTAAAGCTCAACGTTCAGAAAACTAAGATCACAGCATCTGGTCCCACCACTTTATGACAAATAGATGGGGAAACAATGGAAACAGTGACAGACTTTACTTTTCTGGGCTCCAAAATCTCCGCAGATGGTGACTGCAGCCACAAAATTAAAAGACGCTTGCTCCTTGGAAGAAAATTTATGAATAACCTAGATGGCGTATTAAAAAGCAAAGACATTATTTTGCCAAAAAAGGTCTGTCTAGTCA
>NW_011495018.1:0-987 GCF_000754665.1 Bison bison bison | reverse complement strand
AAGGTTGTTCTGCGCTTTCTTCCCAAACACATAATTTAGAAACTTCTCTTTTTCCCTTCTCCCCACCCCCCCACTCTGGTTTCATAACATTGTAATTATGTGTTCCTTAAAGGTTCTCCAGAGCCTGTGGAACAGAACTTTTTCTTTCTTGTTTTGAGCTGCTGAGTGATGTGTGCATGTGTTTCTGTGTGTGTATGGTTGGTGTGGATACATACGTGTGCACATATGTTCAGGCATCTGGGTGTGTGTGCGTGCGTACACGGGTGCTCGCGTGAGGGTGTGCTGGGGCTCTGACACATGCGTACACAGGTGCACGCGTGAGGGTGTGCTGGGGCTCTGACACACGCGTACACGGGTGCACGCGTGAGGCTGTGCTGGGGCTCTGACACATGCGTACACAGGTGCACGCGTGAGGGTGTGCTGGGGCTCTGACAACGCTCTCACTTGTGGCACCTGGCTGCTCCTGACTCACTTTGTTTGCTTCTGATTTCCTAATTTCCTGTGTCTCTCTTTTTCCTGGTTGTTAGCCAACTTATTTTTTATTTTATTCTTTTCCTTCTGTAAAGGACCAACTTTTGGATTTATTTATTGGTCTGATCATTTTCTATTTTTTAAGTCATTTCTTCTTTAGTTCTTATCCTTCTGTCTGCTTAACTTAGCTGTATTTTTAGTTTTTGAATTCAGTGCAAGATTGATTATTTTCACCTTTTCTTATTCAGATCAGATCAGTTGCTCAGTTGTGTCCAACTCTTTGCAACCCCATGAATTGCAGCACGCCAGGCCTCCCTGTCCATCACCAACTCCCGGAGTTCACTCAGACTCACGCCCCTCAAGTCAGTGATGCCATCTCATCCTGTCATCCCCTTCTCCTCTTGCCCCCAATCCCTCCCAGCATCAGAGTCTTTTCCAATGAGTCAACTCTTCGCATGAGGTGGCCAAAGTACTGGAGTTTCAGCTTTAGCATCATTCCTTCCAAAGAAATCCCAG
>NW_011495017.1:32694-33640 GCF_000754665.1 Bison bison bison | reverse complement strand
CCTGAAAGTGCCCTCACTGTCATTCTCAGGAGCTCCAAGAAGCCTGTTCGGACAGGCCAGAAACAATTCCTGCTGGGGTGCTGACGGAAGCTAGAGCCTGGGAGGGAGGGAGGCCCTTAGAGTCTGCTCAGTACAGGGAAGGTCTCATGATTCAACAATTCAAGGAAAAGTGCACATGCCAATCCTCCGGGAAGCTCCCCTGGAACCCCACCTGCCCTGGCCCCGCCTCTGCTGTCCGCCTGGATCACAGAACCACATGACAGGAAGTGACGACCATACGCACACGCTGGGGCTTTGAAGCCATCTTTGAGAGCTGCTGCCGTCTTAGAGAACTGCCGTGTAGGGTGCCCAGATGGAGGACTCCCATGTCTCATCAGGTGTCCAAGTGTGAGGTGATGTAAGTTACAAGTGTGGAACCCACGTCCGGCACGACCAAACCCTTCCCTCTGAAAAGAGGGGGCCGGACAACCCCCGGCCACCCTGCCCCTGCTCTCCCCTGGAAGATTCGGGCCTGCATCTTAAGCCCCAAGTCCATCCACTTCACCCAGGTGGTCTCCAAGAGGAAGGCTTCGGTCCGGGGCTGGTGGACTCCAGTTCTGCTCATTAGAGGGAAAGCCCCGAGCCCTGTAGCTAAAGGAGGGACCGTCGGGGAGTACTGAGGGCCTCCACACCCTAGAACGGCAGCCACGCGAAACCCCCACCCCCCGAACTTGGCCTCGGAGCATCCGGGTAGGATCTGGGCAGCTCTAACGGCTGCAGATCACCCTCATTGCGATCTCGGATGTGGGACACTGAGGGAGGAGGGCACCTCGGTCTGAGGGGTTGGTAGCTGGTCAGTACAGGGAGGATGTCAGGGCTCAGGAGGAGCCAGGGTGAGGACGATCCTCATGGACACATGGGCGAATCAGGACCCTCCTCTGTAGTCAGTGCTTACTCCAGGCCAAAC
>NW_011495017.1:32214-32594 GCF_000754665.1 Bison bison bison | reverse complement strand
GTAAACTAAGACCTAATATGTTTGCAAAGGAAGTCTAAATTCAATAAACTTGGCCTGATTATTTATCTGAGTACAGTAAGAATAACAATTTGCCAATAGGCGCTTTTAAATCTGCTTTGCTGGAACAGTTCATAAGGAGTCTCCAGAAAGACATTTTAATAGCCTCTTGAGGCTAGGAAGCCACAGCAAAAACTTGTTGTCAAACCTAGAGATCTGGATGAATTCCTCTCTTCCTGAAGTCCCCAAAACATCCTAAAGTTCCTGTGCCTGCCAGAAGTGATCATCCTTACTCACCTGGTAAGGCTGATGGGAATTCTGTCAGCAAGGTCCCAGGCTGTTTTTCCAACGGGTTTTTATGGCTCCCTATGTTTAACTTTAGT
>NW_011495017.1:28950-32114 GCF_000754665.1 Bison bison bison | reverse complement strand
TTCCAATGAATATTCAGGAGTGATATGCTTTAGAAATGACTGGTTAGATCTCCTTGAAGTCCAAGGGACTCTCACGAATCTTCCCCAGGAGGAACAAAATGGCAAGAGGAGTTGGTGGATGTGGAATACATCTCTCTCCACGGATACATCAGGAATACACCTTCAGACACAGAAGTGCATGCAGAGTACCAGCTGAGAGTGGACAGGAGTACATGACCAGCAGAAAAGAATGTATAGACCCATGCAAAACTCAAGGTCAAGCCCTGAGCCTTTAGAGTGGATCCACTGGCTCCAAGATCCTAGACTAGCAGAGAACTAACCCTAGGATATCAAATAGTGAGAACTGACACAAAGGAAACCACAGGAATACAAGACCCGGCATCACCAAACCACTGATAGCACCCTGTGCAGGACGCCTCATCTAAACCACAAAGACAACAAAAATACAAACCCGATCATCGGCAGACAGAAATACCACCTTACTCAGCCATGCCCATCAGAGGAAAAAGCAAACAAACAAACAAACAAAAGCTCAGCGCAAATCTCATTCTATAAGAAGCTTACACAAACCACTGGAACAACCTTAGAGGGCAGAAACAAAAAGGAAGAAAGAATTCAACCTTGAAGCCTGGAAAAGGAGACCTCAATCATGATAATTAAAATAATAATAATAATGAAAAAGGAAGAGAAATACTACACAAATGAAGGAACAAACCAGAAACACAGAAGTCCAAATAAATGAAGAGGAAACAGGCAAACTACCTGAAAATGAATTCATTGCTAAAGGGAATGCAGTGACACTGATACTTTCGAAACTGTCTGGCAAATTCTTTTAAGCTAAATATAGTCTTATCATATGATCTAGCAAATGAATGTTAAGGTATTTACTCAAAAGAGCCCAGCCCATCCAAAAACCTTCAAACAAATTTTAATAGCAGAATAAGTCATAGCTGCCAAAAACCGAAATCACCAAAGATGACCTTCAGTACACGAGTGGGTAAACAAAGTATGGTAAGCTACACGGAACGCTATTCAGTCCTGGAAGAAAACATTTCAAACCATAACAAGTTATAGAGAAAATTCAATGTATATTGATTAGCAGAAGAAGCCAGTATAAAGAGCCTACATACTGTATGATTCCATCAATGTTACAGTCTGGAAAATGCAAATCTTTAGAAAGAGTAAAACGTTCAGTAGTTGTCAGGGGTTCCAAGTGAGGTTTTGAGGGATGGACAGGTGGAGCATGGGAGATCCATAGGGCATTCACACTCCTCTGCACGACACCATGTTGGCTGAGTTGATCCTATCATGCATCTGTCAAACACTAAGGAACTGTAAAACACAAAAACTAAAAGGTATTGTAAATAATGGACAATAGTTAATAATAACATGTTGACATTAGTTGATCAACTGTAAAAAACGAACTTGTATCCATTGAACCAATACAAGATGTTAATAATAGAAGATACCAAGTGGAGGAAGAGAGTGACTGTATGGGACCTTTCTATTCTATCTGCTGAATTTTCTCCAATCCTAAATCTGTTCTTTTAAAAAAGAAATACAGAGGGGCAACAAACTCATAAACACATGAAAAGAGGAGCTACATCGCTCATCATGAGAGAAATGCACATCAAAATTACAATGAGGTGTCACCTCATACAGGTCAGAATGGCCATCATCAAAAATTGTACAAGCAGTAAATGCTGGGGAGAGTTTAGAGAAAAGGTGGGAATGGAAATTGATATAGCCACTATGGAGAATACTGAGGAGATTCCTTTAAAACTATAATTAAAACTACATATGACCCAGCAATAGAAATACTGGGCATATACACTGAGAAAGAATAATTGAAAAGACACCTATATCCAGTGTTCATTGCAGCACTGCTTACAATAGACAGGACGTGGAAGCAAAGCAGACTTCAACTGAGAGATGACTGGATAACGAAGTTGTGGTAGCCACATACAATGGAATATTAGCCATAAAAAGGAACTAATTTAAGTCACTTGTAGTGAGGTGGATGCACCTAGAGCCCGTTATACAGAGTGAAGTAAGTTAGAAACAGAAAAGTAACATACATTAACGCATATACATGGAAAGTAGGAATGGTACTCACGAACTTATTTGAAGGGCAGGAATAGTGAAACAGATGTGGAGAATTGACTTGTGGACACAGCAAGGGAAGGCGTGTGTAGGACGAATTGAGAATGTGCCACTGACAAATATCGAGTCCCATGTGTACAAAAGATAGCTGGTGGGAAATTGCTATATAGTACAGGGAGCTCAGCCTGGTGCTGTGTGACAGCCTAGAGGGGTGAGATGAGGGGGTGGGAGGAAGTCTCATTAGGCCGGAAGAATATGTATATGTAGCGCTGATTTATCCTGTTGTATAGCAGAAACAACACAACATTATACAGCAAGTATCTGTCGATTAAAACAGCTTTTTAAAAGTCTGCTAATTTAAAAACTAGAAAAAAATATGCATAAGGACACATAGTCAGTGCAGAGTTACATGCTCCAATGCAAAATTAATAAAAGTGCAATAATGAAAAACAAAATATCACAGTAAGAATTTGATCCTTGAATTAAAATTCTTAGGAAACAGGCTCAGAAAACATTGCCACATATAACTAACTTCAAAAATCTGGCATAAAATGATCAACACAGCAAAATCAAGAGACTGTTCTGGAAGAATCGACAATACTCAAACCATGTAATAGAAAACACACCATAAATGAAAGCAACAATATGAAAAATGTAGTGACAAAGAAACCTTAGAAAATATATGCAGTCTACACGAAGGCAACAAGAATTTCCTGAGCGCCTTAGGAAAAAAAATCTCAAACAGAACAGTATGTTATGTGTATTTCTGAGGGCATATTGTAAGACTTGATTTTCCTTAAATCCTTTACAGATATAGTACCACATCTAGAGTAGCTGAGACCACAGTCACACGTGGGTGGCTGTTTCCTGTACCCAGAACAAACCATGGAAAACTTACACAAGGAATAAAGACAACTACTAACAAAAGCAAGAACACAAAACTAAATATTCCCTGAGGAACAATGCCTCCATTGAACTTGACCCTGTGAGTGCCCAGGTCAGGGAGTACTCTGAGGCTGACACAGGTGTGCAGGTCACAAAGGAAACAGACAACAGGATCA
>NW_011495017.1:25218-28850 GCF_000754665.1 Bison bison bison | reverse complement strand
AGCCAGTGTAAGGACCATCCTTCCAGACACTCGGGCGAATCAGGACCCTCCCCTGTGGTCAGTGCTTCCCACCGGCCAAACACAGGGAGGGGAGGCTGCGGTTGAGTGGGGAGGTTAGAGCTTGCGTACGGAAGGGCAGGTCCCGGGACCCTTAGGTGGGAGACTGAGCGCTCCCTCCTCTCCATTTCCAGAGTCACAGGGAAGGTGGCAGCATCAGCTTCAGAGCAGAAGAGGGATCGGGGCGGGTGCTAGGGGGTCATTCCCCATTTTTCATCCTAACTCTGAATGTGACCTGAAAGGACATGCCTCCCCTGCTGGCCCCCACAGGTCCCCCTCTAACGCCCAGGCAGGGCTGTATGGCTGTGCCCCAGGGCTCACTCTCACTTCCTCCTCAGAGGTCTTAGGGGACACGCTGACTAGGCAAACAGGAGACTTGTGGGTCCTAGAGTAGTGGACTGAAGGCCCCTTATGAAGCAGACTTGGTTTAAACCAGGGACAACTCTCCCTGCGAAGGTGCTCACATTTCCTTACCCTTTTCCAGGTGCTCTTGTTGCCTGCCTTCCTAACTGCAGTCCCTGACCTGTATCATCATGCCTCGGAAGCACAAAAACAAGCATCATGACCGTGGGAAATGCCACCAGGTCCAGGGGGACACTCAGGAGGCCCAGGCCAGTGCTCCTGGAGCCCCAGGAGAGGAGTGCCCCTCCTCCCCCTCTTCTGTCCCTCAGGGTTCTCCTCCGAGCTCCCTTGCTGCTGGCGATTGCCAGGAGCTTCAGGGAGCCATGGCCCCTAGCTCTCCTGTTGCAGAGGCTTCCTGTGCAGGATCTGAGGAAGGTGCCCAGGGCCCCGAGGATGAAATTCCAGATGCCGGCCGGGCAGCCCTGGTCACTCGGAGCGTTTGCAAAGATCCTCTGATGAGGAAGGCCAGCATGGTGATGGATTTCCTGCTGGAGAGGTACACCAAGAAGGAGTCCATCACACAGAATGCCATGCTGAATGTCATTGGCAGGAAGTACGAGCAGCACTTCCCTGAGATCCTGAGCAGAGCCTCTGAGCGAGTGGAGCTGGTGTTTGGCCTGGAGCTGAAGGAAGTCGACTGCAGCAGGAACATCAACACCCTCGTCAACAAGTTCAGTCTTGGGGTTGAGGAAGGTTCAAGTGATGAGGAGGAGCTGCCCAAGTCTGGTCTCCTCATGGCGCTCCTGGGCATCATCTTTATGAAGGGTAATCGCGCCAGTGAGGAGGAGGTCTGGCATTTCCTCAATGTGTTGGGGATCCATGCTGGGAAGAAGCACTTAATCTTTGGGGAGCCCAGAAAGCTCATCACCAAAGATCTGGTGCAGAAGGGGTACCTCAACTACCACCAGGTGCCCAATAGTGATCCTCCGGGCTACGAGTTCCTGTGGGGCCCGTGAGCTTATGCTGAGACCACTAAGATGAAGGTGTTGGAAGTTCTGGCCAAGATCCAGGATAAGGTCCCGAAGTTCCTTCCCAGACCTCTATGATGAGGCTCTGAGAGGTCAGGTGGAGAGAGCAGGGCTGATAGGCATGGCCAGGGTTCCAACAGTGGCTGAAGCCAGTGCCCCTACCAGGGCCAAGTCCTACAGCTCTTCCCACATCTAGGGAGGGGTCAGGGCACTTTGTTCCCTTTGTGTTGGAAGAGAACACTCCACCTCTTAAATAGTGCGGGGTTGTAGGGGTGGGGGGAAGAAAACCCATATGTTCTTCACAGTTTTAAGTAGTAAGGGAGTTTAGGTGCAGGTTTAACAACATATACATGTTTTCCTTTTATCCATATGAATAATATCTAGTCAAAAGTAGATGATTTAGGTAGGGAGGTAGAGGATTTTTTTATTTTTAAATTTCACTACTATTCGTAAGGTTTATTTTGCTTCAGAATCTAGGTTTATTAATGTCATGGATGTCATGTTTACTACTGTTAGGTTTAAGACTAAGAGCTCATTATATGTAAACAAGTTGAAAACACTTCAATATTTTCCTTATGGTCCAGAACAAGGTAACATAACATTGGAATAGAATTTTACTTGGAAATGTGTCTAAGAACCCTAGAGATAAGTATTTGGGATCACAAAGCTTTCAGAATAGATGCTGGTTTATTCTTTGTCTTCTTATCTGTCCTCTTTCCTTGTAAAAATTAATAGCAAGGACTGAGTTTTTTTTAGCTTATTCAAACTGTATGACACTTAAATCATAATAAAACAGAGTCTTTGCACATGATTTCCTTTTTATCCCAAATTAATTGACCATCTTGTGTTTAGAAGGCTTTTTTATAGTACTGGGTTGATAAGAAAATGAAGCCCAAGCCACTGCCCATGGAATTTTGAGTCTAGCAGCAGGGACCATATAAGGAAGGTGGTGAGCTAACTCTAAGGAATAAACAAATCATAAATTTAAATGGGGGAGGTGTGGAAGAGGAGGTTCCAGATGAGAGCAAGGAAGGCGAAGTTACCTGATTAAGGTGGCATTGGGTCTTGGGAAAAGTCTAGTTCCTCGGTGGGAGGTCATTTTCAGTCCAGATGCATGATGGGCTAGATGAAGCTGTGGGAGTGATGCCAGACACTCATATGATGGTTCTCAGAGGTGAGGCTGTAAACCTGGAATATATCTAAACCATATATTCACCATTATTTGGGGATATCCGAAAACCATAGGGAATGGAAGGGGCCCTGTGCACTTGAGCCAGGGCAAGTGAACACTCACACTACGTGTTTTCATCAAAAGCTGTCCCGAGAGTTTCTGAGAAATAAAGGTGATACCCATTGAAGCGAGATGCCAAGACGTCACTGGACTGTCTCTCTTTTTCTGGGATGGGAGCACCAGAACTTGCTCTGTTAAACAGTTTAATTAGGTTATGTTTAGTGTAATTTGGCAAACTTTAAGGGAGGGCTCAATTTTTACTGTCAGTGGGATTAAATTAGGGGTGGTTTGGACAAAAAAAAAGCATCTGAGAGGGAAGTTGCTGGTCCTTGAGACAAATGAACTTGTCCTTGCATCCATGTGGAGAAGATAACCCCAAACACCTATTAAAACAAGTGCTCAAATAGGGAAATACTGCTTAGTTTTACTTGCTTGGGAGCATTAGTGCTGATGTCGGTTTGATTATTGTTTGGAGTTGCATATTCTCTAGTATAGCCTGGAAATACAATTATGTGATGGAAGTTTGTTATCATTCGGGGTCAAAATCACCTTCGTAATAACGGCTATTCATTCAAAGTACCAAAGCTTGCCTCATACTGTGCCAGGTGATTTACATACATCACACATGTCTGTGGTCCTACACTATAGACTTTTTCAAACACAATTTGCAGATAAAGAAGCTGGAATAAAGAAGCTCAGACTCAAAGCTCATAAATGATAGGAGCTGGACTGAACCCCGGCACTGAATTCCTCCAGAGCCCATACTGTGCCACTCCTCCAGGATGAGGCTAACCTTGGGTCACTTCCTCTTTCTGAACATTAGTCCAAAAGGTATTTCACATGTGAAATAGCAGAATTTCATACCCCAAACACAGTTTTGGAATAAAAAGCCCCAGAAATAAGTAACAAAAAATGAAAATAAAAGTGAAGTACGAATAAGGAAGGAGACTGCATTCAGTGACAATTTATCTACA
>NW_011495017.1:24044-25116 GCF_000754665.1 Bison bison bison | reverse complement strand
GCAGTTAGGATCCATACAGGAGATGGTAGTGTACAGGGGACTGGCAGTGGAGAAAGGGGTTTAAGTGTCCATCTAATGTGCTGGAAAAATCTCCATGTAAGGTTCTTTTCAGAGGTGAAAGCAGCCACTTACTTATTTTCCAGAATGGCCTTTGCCTGTTACTGTGCTGAATTTTGGTCTTACATGGAATTTGGTTCTTTTCTCCTTTCTATATTTGCCTTGGGAGAGTTATGACATGTGGCACCCACATCACCACGTGCCCAAAGACGAAACCCATGATGGCTTTACAAGTTTTTTCCTTATGTATCATTTTTTATTTTAATAAAAGCTCCTTCATTCTTAATGTTTCATGTTTTAAACCCTGAAAAGCTCAGAAAAGAAAGCCCCTCTCAATCTTCCCAGGAGGTAACCATTATAAAAGTGTAGAGCCTGGTCTCCCAAGGTTTTTTTCCCCTGCCTGTGCCACATTGCTTGCAGGATATTAGTTGCCCAACCAGGGATAGAATGCAGACCCCAGCTGTGAAAATGCTGAGTTTTAACCACTGGAATGCCAGGGAATTTCCCTAGGCAATTTTTCCTATGCTTATTTAAAAAATGTGTTATCTATATACATATTTTTGTAACCTTTTTGTGTATCAGCGTCCTCTGAGCACCTTGATATGGGATTAAATACTGTCCTGTGACCTGACCACCAGTAATAGCTGCCTAGCAGGGCTCCGTCAGGAAAGGTGTGAGACAAGGCCATTTGGCCATCATGAGGCCGCTCAAAATAATAATTGTAAGGATACTGCGCTGTTGGCATCTGTCACAGACTACCTGGAAGAGCTTTAAAGGCAGCAGTATCTAGATTATGTTTTACCTTTTTATTCAAGTAGGAAACACAAAATTGTACACCTGTCAACAATGTACAACTGCATGAATGCTCAAGAACACCCATGGAGCTGGCATTCAGATCAAGAAATGGAAACTTAGCCTCCCTGAAGACCCCTCATGCTCCCCTCCATCACTTGCCCCCAGCCCCCAACAAGGGACTGTACCTTGTCTCTCACACCAGAGTCACTGTGCCTGGATT
>NW_011495017.1:21420-22501 GCF_000754665.1 Bison bison bison | reverse complement strand
CCAATTCTCCCAGCATCAGAGTCTTTCCAATGAGTCAACTCTCCCATCAGGTGGCCAAAGTACTGGAGTTTCAGCTTTAGCATCATTCCTTCCAAAGAAATCCCAGGGCTGATCTCCTTCAGAATGGACTGGTTGGATCTCCGTGTAGTCCAAGGGACTCTCAAGAGTCTTCTCCAACACCACAGTTCAAAAGCATCAATTCTTCAGTGCTCAGCCTTCTTCACAGTCCAACTCTCACATCCATACATGACCAAGAGAAAAACCATACCCTTGACTAGATGAACCTTTGCTGGCAAAGTAATCTCTCTGCTTTTGAATATGCTGTCTAGGTTGGTCATAACTTTCCTTCCAAGGAGTAAACATCTTTTAATTTCATTTATACATTCACAATGTTGTGCAAACTGTCACTGCTCTCCAGAATATCTTCATCACCCCAATAGGAAACCCTGTCCCCATTAGCAGTCACTCTCCACTCATCTTCTCCTCCACCCCAGCCCTGCATTCTATCTCTCTGGATTTGCCTGTTCTGGCCTCGTTGTTTTTAAATAAATAGACTAACTGAGGGGAAAGATACATTGAGTCTCTCTATATATTCACAGATGACTTAGAATTCTTCATGAAAAAATAAGCATACTGAAAATATAAGCATATTGTTTCAGGAAGGTGATAAATCTCAGTTCCATCTCAGGACATCAGTTCTTCCCACCAGCTATCTTTCTCACGCCCCTTGCCCCATGCTCAAAGATTAGTGACTCTTGTTGGAAGTCCATTCCAGCTCACATTCCTGGAAATAAAAGCCCTTCTCTGATAAAGAGAACCCATGTCCTGTGGGGCCTAAATGTCTATATCCGTTCATTTATTGAGAAGGAAGGCTTTTCAGGTTTTATGTTGCAGCTGAAAAGCAAATCCATCTGCTCTGCCATCTCCAACAAGCCTGCAGCTTGTGCCTTCTGCCAGCTTCCCATGGATGCAGGGTCCTCTGACTCCCCAGCCTATCCTGGGCTCTTCCTCCATTGGTTGTAAAATCCAGGCTCCTGCATAGCTCACTTCCCCCACCCCTGCCTCACCCTTGAGCTGCTGG
>NW_011495017.1:20488-21320 GCF_000754665.1 Bison bison bison | reverse complement strand
ATTTTCCTACTGAGCTATCCTCATTCTATTACTCTTTACATCTCTAATTAATATCTAATTGAAGCTATTGTATCCTGATCCTCATCAATGCCGTCCCCGCTTTGAACTCCCTGGATCAGCCAGGGCTGGACCCCGGCAAGAGAGTTTGGGAGAAATAAGGGTGATACCCATTGAAGCGAGATGCCAAGACGTCACTGGACTGTCCCTCTTTTTCTGGGATGGGAGCACCAGAACTTGCTCTGTTAAACGGGCAGTTTAATTAGGTTATGTTTAGTGTAATTTGGCAAACTTTAAGGGAGGGCTCAATTTTTACTGTGAGTGGGATTAAATTAGGGATGGTTTGGACAAAAACAAGCACCTGAGAGGGAAGTTGCTGGTCCTTGAGACAAATGAACTTGTCCTTACATCCATGTGGAGAAGATAACCCCAAACACATATTAAAACAGGTGCTCAAATAGGGAAATACTGCTTAGTTTTACTTGCTTGGGAGCATTAGTGCTGATGTGGATTTGATTATTGTTTGGAGTTGAATATTCTCTAGCCTGGAAATAAAATTATGTGATGGAAGTTTGTTATTATTCAGGGTCAAAATCACCTTTGTAATAACTGCCATTCATTCAAAGTACCAAAGCTTGTCTCATACTGTGCCAGGTGATTTACATACATCACACATGTCTGTGGTCCTACACTATAGACTCTTTCAAACACAATTTGCAGATAAAGAAGCTGGAATAAAGAAGCTCAAATTCAAAGCTCATAAATGATAGGAGCTGGACTGAACCCCAGCACTGAATTCCTCCAGAGCCCATACTGTGCCACTCCTCCAGGATGA
>NW_011495017.1:20064-20388 GCF_000754665.1 Bison bison bison | reverse complement strand
GGTGGGAGGAAGTCTCATCAGGCAGGAGGAATATGTATACGTAGCGCTGATTCATCCTGTTGTATAGCAGAAACAACACAACATTATAAAGCAAGGATCTGTCGATTAAAACAACTTTTTAAAAGTCTACTAATTTAAAAACTAGAAAAAATATCATAAGAACACAGAGCCAAAATAGAGTTACATGCACCAATGCAAAATGAAAAAATGTCAGCAATAATGAAAAGCAAATTATCATGGTAAGAATTTGATCCTCGAATTAAAATTCTTAGGAAACAGGCACAGAAAACATTGACACATATAACTAACTTCAGAAATCTGGCA
>NW_011495017.1:15059-19964 GCF_000754665.1 Bison bison bison | reverse complement strand
TACATGTGAGGGTTGCCTCTGCCTCCCTGTTTATAGCTTCCAGTGGCCAGGTGGCCCTGAATGTCTCTCTCGGATGCTGATTTTACTTACACAGCCCTTTGCAATCTCTTTTGTCCAGCTGGTTGACTGGCATGTTATAGATGCGGGTGTATAAAGAGAGGATATTCACAGTGCTCCCCTGTTATAGGCACTTTTGATCCATATATACTGGAACCCTACTCGGGATATGTGTTTCTGTGAGACACGGTCTATTTAGCAATGAGTGACAGAAAAATCTAACTAAATTATCTTTACTTTTAAAAGCTGGAGGCAAGCAGTTCCAGAACAGGTCAGCAAGGACTCCGCCTCTGCCATCTTCAGGGTATTGATTTCATCCTCATGCTTGTGGCCTTGTGGTCACAATATGGCTGTCCTAGCTCCAGATATCACACACACATCAAAGGTAGGCAAGACAAAGGGAAAAGGAGAGATGCTAGGAAACAAATGCCTCTTTTGTGTCCATCGTTTTGTCATGCAGCAGCATCTTTTCCAGAAACTCCAGCAGACTTATCTTAATATCTCTTTGGCTATAACCGAATCATATGGCCACTCCCTTGTTGCTGCATGGGAAGCTAGGAAAAAGATGTGTAACTGGCTTTTCAGCCTCAGTAATGGGAATGGCTTTTGGGTAGCTGATCAGCCTTATCTGCTGCATGTTTTAATACATGCACCTAAAAGACAAGGTTTAATGATTTCAGTGACTCTCAAGGAGGCTAGATATGAATGGACAGATGGGTAGAATTTGCATTTTTTTACCCTATTTATTCAAATGAATCATCTCTATCAGAGGTTGCATTTCAGCCAATAGTAGAGACCAGTCAGGTGACGTAAAGGATCTTGTATAGGAAGAGAGAGAGATGACATCTTTGGTGACTGAGGGGTGCATGCTCTGCCTAAAGACAATCAGGTGCAATGCATTGGCCAACAGAATCAACCAGGGGGCCAACAAGACACCACCCCTGCACAGATTCCATTTGGATCTCCATCTGGGACTCAGATGATGAAGCTTATCCTCTGATACCATTCCACGTGTTACATTTCATGTCTCAGGGACCATTCTTTAGTGAGCATTTTTTATCATCTCCTGGCGAAAAGGCTAACCCGTGCCTCTTTTCACAGACTCTAGGACGTGTGCCATGACCAACTGCCAGTACAGCTGTAAAGACACGGAAGAGGGGCCACGCTGTCTGTGTCCGTCTCCAGGCCTCCGCTTGGCCCCCAATGGAAGAGCGTGTCTAGGTGGAGTATCTGGAGCTACCTCCTCCCCTGACTTCTCCCTTTACTCCATTCCTGCTTTTTCATCCGTCACAACCTACTTGTTGACTAGACATCGAAAATTCCTGAAATGACAGATTTATGTCCATTTCCATGACAACATTTATAGCACGAATGTTCTAGATGCACTTTGCTGTGCTAGAGGAAACACTTTTCTATAATTTGTTGGGTTGCCTGATGCCATAATGGAAAAAGATACAAGTAATTTTATTTTTGTATATTTACCCTGCACTTTTTACTTCAACTACCAAGTTGTATATACTCTTAGTGTATTTAACTATATTGCACTAAAGATAGATAATATTATGACCAAGTTAACACATAGCATTAATATGGGATGTCAAACCAAACAGAATGTTGAAAGAGTTGTTAATATTTTTTGATGGAAGCAAGCAAATAGCACTATGATTTGATATTCTAACTTCTGGACTACAATAGAAATATTTTTCAGTTGAGGTGGTTGGTGTTTATTTACCATAAATGTATTGATACATAACTTGATAAACTACATTTAGAAATCTCACTCAAATAGATCCTAAATCAGTTAACCACTTTAATAGAAGTCTGTATAAATTAAAATTTTGGTTCTGCTCTTTGAGAGCAGGCAATTATTTAATTCAATTCACAGGGTTTAGTGCTCTTCAGTAAAATCAGATTTATGTCAAGGCTAATTCTTGACCAAATGAATCCAAGTGTTCACCCACCTCTTTGATTTGTCGAGTGCCATTTGTATTGGAGGAGAAACTTGATGTACATGAAAGTGATCCCTGAAAAATAATTTTGGTCAATCCAACACTTACTTGTTAATTATATCAAGAATGCAAAAAGAACAATAAGCCAGCACCAAATTTCTTGTTTAACCACTGTTTCAAAATACTGATCGTTCCAAATTTACTTGATTTGACATCTGAGAGTTAAGGCAAAGTCTGAGTCTTAATGGTTTGGTCAGCATAGCTGTCAGCCCCTCTGTGATGTGACTTTCCATGGTAGCAAAGGAAGGAAGCCTCTTGTCTCCTAAGTTGCATCATGGCTTCATTCCACTTGACCCACAATGCATGTATCAGTACATTCTTTAAAAACCGTGTTTCTATGATTTGGGACAATATGACAGGATTTGGAGGCGGTTGCTAACGAAATAATTCTTTCATAAAATGCAAGCTTTGAATGTTTGTGTAGTAGGTTTGCCATGCAATATCCATAGCTGGAAGAATATTAATTCCTTCAGCAAAATGGAGTGTCTGTGTACCAAGTGCCACCGTATGTTCCCTGCCCCAGAAAAGGCAGGACCTAATGAAAGAGAAAATGTGAATAGAAGTAACACCATTATAGCAAGATAATACCTCTAAAATAAGCTGTACAAAGTGATAGAAATCCAGTGAATGTGCCTCGGGGATCCAGAACTCTTCCCAGAGTATAGGACATTGGTAGCAGAATAATCAGAGTTTCCAGTGAAGAAACCACAGGCGTGTGTGTGTGTGCTGTGTGCTCTGGGTGCGGGCACGAGAGTGTGTTGGAGGACTCCATCTTTGGGGAGCCCAGAAAGCTCATCACCAAAGATCTGGTGCAGAAGGGGTACCTCAACTACCGCCAGGTGCCCAATAGTGATCCTCCGGGCTACGAGTTCCTGTGGGGCCCAAGAGCTTATGCTGAGACCAATAAGATGAAGGTGTTGGAAGTTCTGGCCAAGATCCAGGATACGGTCCCGAGTTCCTTCCCAGACCTCTATGACGAGGCTCTGAGAGATCAGGTGGAGAGAGCAGGGCTGAGAGGCATTCCCATTTCTCCAGCTATGGCTGAGGCCAGTGCCCCTTCCAGGGCCAAGTCCTACAGCTCCTCCCACATCTAGGGAGGGGTCAGCACACTTTGTTCCCTTTGTGTTGGAAGAGAACAGTCCAGCTCTTAAATAGCGCGGGGTAGTAGGGGTGGGGGGAACAAAACCCATATGTTCTTCACAGTTTTAAGTAGTATGGGAGTTTAGGTACAGTTTTAACAAAATATGCATGATTTCCTTTTATTCATATGAATAATATCTCTCAAAAATAGATGATTTAGTTAGGGAGGTAGAGGTGTTTTGTATTTTTAAATGTTTAAATAAACCTTCATAAGGTTTATTTTGCTTCAGAATCTAGGTTTATTAATGTCATGGATGTCATGTTTATTGCTGTTAGGTTTAAGACTAGGAGTTCATTATTTGTAAACAAGTTGAAAAGACTTCAATATTTTCCTTATGGTCCAGAACAAGGTAACATAACATTGAAATATAATTTTACTTGGAAATGTGTAAGAATCCTAGAGATAAGTATTTGGGATCACAAAGCTTTCAGAGTAAACACTGGTTTATTCTTTGTTTGTCTTCTTATCTGTCCTCTTTCCTTGTAAAAGTTAATAACATGGACTTAGATTTGTTTAGCTTATTCAAACTGTATGACACTTAAATCATAATAAAAGAGAGTCTTTGCTCATTATTTCCTTTTCTCCCAAATTAATTGACCATCTTCTGTTTAGAAGGCTGTCTTATAGTACTGGGTTGGTAAGAAAATGAAGCCCAAGCCACTGCCCATGGAATTTTGAGTCTAGCAGCAGGTACCATATAAGGAAGGTGGTGAGCTAACTCTAAGGAATAAACAAATCATAAATTTAAATGGGGGAGGTGTGGAAGAGGAGGTTCCAGATGAGAGCAAGGAAGGCGAAGTTACCTGATTAAGGTGGCATTGGGTCTTGGGAAAAGTCTAGTTCCTCGGTGGGAGGTCATGTTCAGTCCAGATGCATGATGGGCTAGATGAAGCTGTGGGAGTGATGCCAGACACTCATATGATGGTTCTCAGAGGTGAGTCTGTAAACCTGGAATATATCTAAACCACATGTTCACCATTATCTGGGGATATCCGAAAACCATAGGGAATGGAAGGGGCCCTGTGCACTTGAGCCAGGGCAAGTGAACACTCAAAATACACATTTTCATCAAAAGCTGTCCAGATAGTTTCTGAGAAATAAGGGTGATACCCATTGAAGCTAGATGCCAAGACATCACTGGACTGTCTCTCTTTTTCTGGGATGGGAGCACCAGAACTTGCTCTGTTAAATGGGCAGTTTAATTAGGTTGTTTAGTGTAATTTGGCAAACTTTAAGGGAGGGCTCAATTTTTACTGTCAGTGGGATTAAATTAGGGGTGGTTTGGACAAAAACAAGCACCTGAGAGGGAAGTTGCTGGTCCTTGAGACAAATGAACTTGTCCTTACATCCATGTGGAGAAGATAACCCCAAACTCATATTAAAACAGGTGCTCAAATAGGGAAATACTGCTTAGTTTTACTTGCTTGGGAGCATTAGTGCTGATGTGGGTTTGATTATTGTTTGGAGTTGCATATTCTCTAGCCTGGAAATAAAATTATGTGATGGAAGTCTGTTATCATTCGGGGTCAAAATCACCTTTGTAATAACTGCCATTCATTCAAAGTACCAAAGCCTGCCTCATACTGTGCCAGGTGATTTACATACATCACACACGTCTGTGGTCCTACACTATAGAATCTCAAACACCATTTGCAGATAAAGAAGCTGGAATAAAGAAGCTCAGACTCAAAGCTCATA
>NW_011495017.1:9779-14936 GCF_000754665.1 Bison bison bison | reverse complement strand
AATTCCTCCAGAGCCCATACTGTGCCACTCCTCCAGGATGAGGCTAACCTTGGGTCATTTCCTCTTTCTGAACATGAGTCCAAAAGGTATTTCACATGTGAAATAGCAGAATTTCATACCCCAAACACGGTTTTGGAATAAAAGGCCCCAGAAGTAAGTAACAAAAAATGAAAATAAAAGTGAAGTATGTATAAGGAAGGAGACAACATTCAGTGACAATTTATCTACAAAGGAAATGTCAGTAAACCGCAATAGATCAGGGATGCAGAAAATCATTTAATTCAGCCCCTTCCTTTCAGAGAGTAAATCTGTTAGAGTGAAGGTTCTACAAGAGGCTGTGTCTGGCCAGTGAAGAGAAGGAAGAGATCAGCGTGTTTTCTCTGATAGCACACCACCTATGCTGGGGCCCCTCCCGGACTGCAGCTTCCCCATCACTCCAGGGACTCTACCCATTCTCTGTGAGATTTGTTGCAGGCAGACTAAGACTTTTCAAAGACGTGGCATTTCCCAAGAAGGCTCTCATAGAAGAGACAGGACTTAAGGTAAAGACAGATGAATGAGGAACTGAAGTCGCAGAGAGACTGGCCTGCGTCAGCTCTCAGAAGGCCAAGACAGGGCTGCCAGGCTGCGCATTCCCTCACTTCTTTTCAGGGCTTGCAAGGACATGGTCTTTGGTCTACATGGGTCACCTTAGGTTGGAAGAAAGAGGAAATCCAGAGTCTCCCAGGAGTCAAGGTGAGGCACCTGAGTGAGGGCATACCCCTACACTGAACACAGAGGGCCCCAAGAAGCCTGAATCCTGATGTCATCCCTGAAGGCACAGGTAGGAGTAGCCTCGTGTGGCATTCCCAGACTTTCCCTCTCTGGCACCACAGGGAGTGAGGACCTTAGTCTGAGGAGAGCTCCCTTATGTAAACAGAGAAAGGAGCCCCAAATGCTGCCAGGAGTCCAGCTTTGGACTTACAAAACCCCCTGACCTCAGAACTCAGGAAACCACACAGAACCCTGCCCTTCCTGGCATCCCTGGGATACCTGCTCATTGTTGACATGACATGCCCATTTCCTTCTATGATGTCACAAGAGGGGTTGGGACATGGTCCAAGGGGTATAGCCTAGGGCCAGCAGTGGGATTATTTCCAGGTTTTCCAGAAACCAACTGAATACCCTGAAGACGAAGGGAACCACACAGCCCATAACCATATGATTCATCTCATCCTCTGCACCTCAGAAGACCAAGGACAGGTATGGACGGATGAGGAGAATCTTACTTTCTCCTAGGGGTCTCACAGAGATGCTTGCCCTACTATAAGAAAGTATAGTAGTAGAAGGGGTGGACCTAAGTGGAAGGTAGGGTAGAATTTCAGGCCACAACAGAGGTCAAAGCAAGGACTGAGGGATCATCTACCAATAAAAAGAAGTGATAATGAATCCAGCCCTGTTCCTTGTAGCCCTTGAAGAACCAGGGCAGAGCTATCAAGCTGAAGTTCCACCAACATTTATTTACATCAGGTGTGTAGGAGGTGAACCCCTTAGTATGAAGGTGCAGATACTATTCCAAGAAAGGGGTGGGGACACCAGGCTCTATGGGGAACCAAAGGAAGCACTCTTAATTCGTGTTGAGGACTCCAGAGGCCAGGACAGAAAACTTCCCACTGAGCACTCAGTACTGGGTGATAACTACTAACTGGGGTGATAAGCTGAGGACCTCTTCACTTCTCAGAAATCCCAGGGAAATTTGTGATGACAACTACAGGACAGCAGAGGGAATGGGTCCTATGACTGGCCACTAGTTGGGTGGTGGTCTTGAATGTGAAATAACAGATGCCTCTGTGTAGGAGACTACCAGCCCCTTCTGTCACCCCAGTGTGCCTGAGGCAGGGGTAGCAGGATGAAGCCTAAAGATCACTCTAATTTCCTTCAATATGTTTCCCAAAGGACAGCTGATTAGGAGAATAGGAACCCTGGGGTTTTTCAGAACAGTGCCCTCAAGAAAACCACAAATGTAGCCTTCCTGATAACCAAGGTGGTATTTCCCTGCTGCGGCTGCACACTCAACCTTCGTCTTCCTGTGGGCCCTTATCACCTGCCCTCCTACTCACACTTCTAATCATTGTCCCCCAGCTCAGGCATCATGCCTCGGGGTCAGAATCATAAGCTCTGCATCCGTGAGAAATGCCACCAGGCCCGATATGAGCTCCAGAGTCACAGGGGAGTTCAGCCCGCTGCAGTAATGGAAGAGCTTCCCTCTACCTCTTCTCTTTTAGAAGATAATTCACAGAGCTCCTCAGCTACTGGGTCAAATAGCACTTCCCAGGGGTCTTCGGAAGCCCCATCTACTACCAGCACTTTTTCAACTACTTCTGACACAACATCTGATGAAGAAGATACCAGTCAAGATGAGGAAGATTCAGGTTCCTCCAATGTCTCATCTTCTACGAGAACACCTACAGTGATACTCTGAACAGCATGACAAGTTTGTTGGAACAGTTCCTTCTGCATAAATATAAAATGAAGCAGCCCATCATGAAGGAAAACATGCTGAAGATTATCCACCCAAGATACCATAACCGATTTGCCGAGATTCTGAAGAGAGCTGCTGAACACAGCAAGGCTGTCTATGCAGTTGACTTGAAGGAAGTTGATTCAACCATCCACTCCTATGACCTTGTCAGCAAACTGAACCTGCCCAACAATGGGAGAGTGTGGGATGGTAGGGGCTTACCTAAGACCGGTCTCTTGATGACAGTTCTGGGTGTGATCTTCGTGAAGGGCAACTGTGCCGCTGAGGAAGACATCTGGAAATTCTTGAATATGATGCGAGTATATGCTGGGAGAAAACACTTCATCTACAGAGAGCCCAGGAAGCTCATCACCAAAGACTTTGTGACGATGAAGTACCTGGAGTACCACCAGGTTGCCAACGGCGATCCTCCACGTTATGAGTTCCTGTGGGGCCCACGAGCCCATGCTGAAACCAGCAAAATGAAAGTCTTGGAGTTTTTGGCAAAAGTCAATGATACGGTCCCCAGTGCCTTCTCATCACAATATGAAGAAGCTTTGTGAGATGAGGAGGAGAGAGCTCGAGCCACAGTTCCAGCCAGGCCTGGCACCACTGTCACTTCCAGGCATGTTCCACGGCCACGTCCAGCAGCTTCTCCCACCCCTACTGAAGACCAAGACTTAAAAAATCATCCAGATAAGAAAATTTGACATCAAAATAGGGACTTTTGCCGAAATGGGAAGCAATCCCACAATAATACTGCTGGGACAATGGAATGAAAAAATAAAATGAAAAAAATTTCAAAACATGATCAACCTTGATTGTTCTCCATCTTTTCTGTCTTCTGTTTTGTAAAATTAAATAATTTATACCTTGATATGCTTCTTGAAAAATGCAGGAGGTATTAAACCTTAACAAGTTAGACCTCTTACTGTCTTCATTTATTTTTTGAGCATCTGCTCTTTGAAAGGCTCTATGCTAGTTCTGGTGAGGCTAAGATCAAGACCTCCCCTATGCCCATACAACTTTAGAAACAAGGAGCTGCAATCACATAAGCAAGATCTTGAGATAGCCTTTAGGAATGACAGGAAAGTAAAAAGACTATCCAGGAAGAAATCTCTACCTGGGGTAACGTACTGATTTGTTAGGCTTTCCACAACAAAACCCCACAGAATGGGTGGCTGAAATAACGGAAATTTATTTTCTCAGAGTTCTAGAGGCTGCAAGTCCAAGAGGAGGGCTGGTTTACCCTGAGGCCTCTCCCCTTGGCTGCCGGGTGGCCACCCTCTTCACTTGGCATTCCTTTTGAATGCATATATCCCTGGTGCCTCCTTTTGTGTCTCAATTTCTTCTTATAGTCACACTGGGTTATGGCCCATCCTAATGACTTCATTTTAACTCAACCATCGCTTTAAAGACCTTATTTCTAACTACAGTTGCATTCTGAAGTACTCTGAGTTATGCCTTCAATATGCATTTGTTGAGGGGACACAATTTGGCCCCTAACAGACAGAAATCTATGGTGTCTCTGCTCTTATCTCAATGCAGGAGATTCCAGTGCACAGACTGGTATTCTATGCCCATCGTCTCCAGGGAGTTTCTGAGATGTAAGGGTGAACTCCCTTGAGGTGTTTAGGGAAGGACATTCCTCCCTTTACCCCTTTTGAATTCTTGTGGTTAGACTACTAGTAAACTTGACACAAGACAGGGTAACAGGAGAAAAAGAGACAAATTGCAATTCATGTGCACAAGAAGTGTCATAGAAACGGGACCTAAGAAGTGGGCAAAGCAGGCAGCTTCTTTATTTTGTAGACAACAAAACAATTTGTGAGGAATCGACAGGACAAATCAACTTAGGTTTTAGGTACTCAACTAGTAAGGAATCTAAACAGAATCTGTACCCAGGGTAGTAAATGAAAGACTTAACAAGGTTTGTGTATACAGGCTTCTCTGCTTGAACTGCCTACTTCTGGTTAGAAGGGTTTCCCTCTGCCTCCAGATGCAGGCAGTACATCCTTCATATGAGATGTATTTCCTGCTCTCAGGGAGGCAGATATCAGGGGGTGGTGGAATGTCCCTCCTCTGTTGGCTGTTTCTTAAGTAACTTGAGTTCAAAATAATCAATATGCCACTGTGGTATATTTGGGGGCAGAGTGCCCTAAGCCTTGACAGGTGCCTCCTCTGAAACTTGCCTGCAAGTCTCACATGGTAAAAGCTGACCTGGTCACTGTGGAGAGAGAGAATGGATTAGTGGAGTCCTCCATTTCATGGCAGCAGTTGCATCATTCTGAGAACAGGTCAGTTCATTTAAAGAGTGGTATCTCATTTCAATAGGTGGTGATGCAGGTGGGCTCCCAAAGCTAGGGCTAGGGTGCAAGCGGTATCAGGTAGTTATTAATAAGAGGCATTTCTAAGGAAACAAAAGAAAAGTAGACGTTAATGATGGGAGCTGGTTATAAACCAGTTTCTGAGCCCAGGCGGTAGTCCGTCAAGAAGTTTTCTAGGTGTCAGGATCAAAGCAACTATTGCAGTTTGAAATGTCTCTATCACAGTTAGCAATATCTCTGGGTGATCAGGTTAACTTTCTGAGTGGCTCATACAGCAACAGGCATGAAGTCTATTTGAACATGAGCTGTTGTGACAATCGCTCTGATCTT
>NW_011495017.1:5882-9679 GCF_000754665.1 Bison bison bison | reverse complement strand
GAAAGATTTTTAAAAGACAGTAATCTTTAAAAAAAATCAGGAAAATTATCATCATATTTGTAATTCATTAAGCCCATGTTCCTAATTCTTATATTGCCAGAGTCCAGTTTTTGTATTGTTTCTGTCAATCCTCCCTGAAGTTTGTGGCTCATAGGGACAATGATAATTTCAAGAAGCCTGCAAGGTTTTGGTTAAAGCTCGTATAATTTGCCCAGGGAAATATGTGCCTGGATCACACCTGATAAACCAAGCAGAGAACACATTTTCTCACACTTTCTTTGCTACCGTAAGGGAATCAGCCTTGCAGCAAGGGAAGGCTTCAACTCATCCAGAAAATATAGGAATGACAAGAATATTTTGATGACTCATCTGTTCTGTTCAGTCTCTCGGTCGTGAGGTCAACTCTTTGCATCCCCATGGACTGCAGCACACCAGGCTTCCCTCTGCATCACCTATTCCCAGAGCTTGCTCAAACTCATGTCCACTGAGTAGGTGATGCCAACCATTTCATCCTCTCTCATCCCCTTCTCTTCCTGCCTTCAATCTTTCCCAGCATCGGGATCTTTTCCAATGAGTCAGTTCTTCACATCAGGTCGCCAAAATACTGGAGCTTCAGCTTTAGCATCAGCCCTTCCAATGAATATTCAGGAGTGATATGCTTTAGAATTGACTGGTTAGATCTCCTTGCAGTCCAAGGGACTCTCACGAATCTTGCCCAGGAGGAAAAAGATGGCAAGAGGTTTGCTGGACGTGGAATACGTCTCTCTCCAAGAATACATCAGGAATACACCTTCAGACACAGAAGTGCATGCAGAATACCAGCTGAGAGTGGACAGGAGTACATGACCAGCAGAAAAGAATGTATAGACTCACTCAAAACTCAAGGTCAAGCCCTGAGCTTTTACAGTGGGTACTGGCTCCAAGATCCTAGGCTACCAGAGAACTAACCCTAGGATATCAAATAGTGAGAATTGACACAAAGGAAACCACTGGAATACAAGATCCGGCATCACCAATCCACTGATAGCACCCTGTGCAAGAAGCCTCATCTAAACCGCAAAGAAAACAAAAATACAAACCCGATCATCGGCAGACAGAAATATCACCTTACTCAGCCTTGCCCATCAGAGGAAAAAGCAAGCAAACAAACAAAAACTAGGCACAAATCTCACCCTATAAGAAGCTTACACAAACCACTGGACCAACCTTAGAGGGCAGAAACAAAAAGCAAGAAAGAATTCAACCTTGAAGCCTGGGAAAAAGAGACCTCAAACATGATAATTAAAATAATAATAATAATGAAAAAGGAAAAGAAATACTACACAAATGAAGGAACAAACCAGAAACACAGAAGTCCAAATCAATGAAGAGGAAACAGGCAAACTACCTGAAAATGAATTCATTGCTAAAGGGAAGGCAGTGATACTGATACTTTGGAAACTGTCTGGCAAATTCTTTTAAGCTAAATATAGTCCTATCATATGATCTAGCAAATGAACGTTAAGGTATTTACTCAAAAGAGCCAAAACCTTAAGCCCATCCAAAAACCTTCAACCAAATTTTAATAGCAGAATAAGTCATAGCTGCCAAAAACCGAAATCACCAAAGATGACCTTCAGTAGATGAGTGGGTAAACAAACTCTGGTAAGCTACATGGAATGCTATTCAGTCCTGGAAGAAAACATTTCAAACCATAACAAGTTATAGAGAAAATTCAATGTATATTGATTAGCAGAAGGAGCCAGTATAAAAAGCCTACATACTGTATGATTCCATCAATGTTACAGTCTGGAAAATGCAAATCTTTAGAAAGAGTAAAACGTTCAGTAGTTGTCAGGGGTTCCAAGTGAGGTTTTGAGGGATGAACAGATGGAGCATGGGAGATCCATAGGGCATTCACACTCCTCTGCACGACACCGTGTTGGCTGAGTTGATCCTATCATGCATCTGTCAAACACTAAAGAACTGTAAAACACAAAAAGTAAAATGTATTGTAAACAATGGACAATAGTTAATAATAACATATTGACATTAGTTGATCAATTGTAAAAAACGAACTTGTATCCATTGAACCAATACAAGATGTTAATAATAGAAGATACCAAGTGGAGGAAGAGAGTGGCTGTATGGGACCTCTCTATACTATCTGCTGAATTTTCTCCAATCCTAAATCTGTTCTTTCAAAAAGAAATACAGAGGGGCAACAAACACATAAACACATGAAAAGAGGAGCTACATCGCTCATCATGAGAGAAATGCACATCAAAATTACAATGAGGTGGCACCTCATACAGGTCAGAATGGCCATCATCAAAAATTGTACAAGCAGTAAATGCTGGGGAGAGTTTAGAGAAAAGGTGGGAATGGAAATTGATATAGCCACTATGGAGAACACTGGGGAGATTCCTTTAAAACTAGAATTAAAACTACCATATGACCCAGCAATAGAAATACTGGGCATATACACTGAGAAAAGAATAATTGAAAAGACACCTGTATCCAATGTTCATTGCAGCACTGCTTACAATAGACAGGACGTGGAAGCAAAGCAGACTTCAACTGACCGATGACTGGATAACGAAGTTGTGGTAGCCACATACAATGGAATATTAGCCATAAAAAGGAACTAATTTAAGTCACTTGTAGTGAGGTGGATGCACCTAGAGCCTGTTTACAGAGCGAAGTAACTTAGAAACAGAAAAGTAATGTACATTAACGAATATACATGGAAAGTATGAATGGTACTCACGAACCTATTTGAAGGGCAGGAATAGTGACACAGATGTGGAGAATGGACCTGTGGACACAGCAAGGGAAGGCGTGTGTAGGACGAATTGAGAGCCTGCCACTGACAAATATAGAGTCCCATGTGTACAAAAGAGAGCTGGCAGGAAATTGCTATATAGTACAGGGAGCTCAGCCTGGTGCTGTGTGACAGCCTAGAGGAGTGAGATGAGGGGGTGGGAGGAAGTCTCATCAGGCAGGAGGAATATGTATAGGTAGAGCTGATTCATCCTGTTGTATAGCAGAAACAACACAACATTATAAAGCAAGGATCTGTCGATTAAAACAACTTTTAAAAGTCTACTAATTTAAAAACTAGAAAAAATATGGATAAGAACACATAGCCAGTACGGAGTTACATGCACCAATGCAAAATGAATAAAAGTCAGCAATAATGAAAAACAAAGTATCACAGTAAGAATGTGATCCTCAAATTAAATTCTTAGGAAACAGGCACAGAAAACATTGACACATATAACTAGCTTCAGAAATCTGGCATAAAATGATCAACACAGCAAAATCAAGAGACTGGTCTGGAAGAATCGACAATACTCAAACCATATAATAGAAAACACACCATAAGTGAAAGCAACAATATGAAAAATGTAGTTACAAAGAAACCTTAGAAAAATGTATGCAGTCTACACGAAGGCAACAAGAAGAATTTCCTGAGTGCCTCAGGAAAAAGAAGTCTCAAACAGAAGAGTATCTTTTGTGTATTCCTGAGGACATATTGTAAGACTGTTGATTTCCTTAAATCCTTTACAGATTTAGTACCACATCCAGAGTAGCTGAGTCACACGTGGGCGGCTGTTTCCTGTACCCAGAACAAACCATGGAAAACTTATACAAGGAATAAAGACAACTACTAACAAAAGCAAGAACACAAAACTAAATAATCCCCGAGGAACAATAAGTCTCCTTTGAACTTGACCCAACGAGTACCCAGGTCGGGGAGTACTCTGAGGCTGACACAGGTGTGCAGGCCACAAAGGAAACAGACAACAGGATCA
>NW_011495017.1:4011-5782 GCF_000754665.1 Bison bison bison | reverse complement strand
TGGACAGGGAGGCCTGGCGTGCTGCGATTCATGGGGTCACAAAGAGTTGGACACAACTGAGAGACTGAACTGTACTGAACTGAATGACTTCATTTTAACACAACCATCGTTTTAAAGACCTTATTTGTAACTACAGTTGCATTCTGAAGTACTCTGAGTTATGCCTTCAATATGCATTTGTGGAGGGGACACATTTCGGCCCCTAACAGATAGAAATCTATGGTGTCTCTGCTCTTATCTCAATGCAGGAGATTCCAGTGCACAGATTGGTATGCTACACACATCTTCTGCAGGGAGTTTCTGAGATGTATGTGTGAACTCCCTTGAGGTGTGTAGGGAAGGAGGATATTCCTCCCTTTACCCCTTTTGAATTCTTGTGGTTAGACTACTAGTAAACTTGACACAAGACAGGATAACAGGAGAAAAAGAGACAAATTGCAATTCATGTGCACAGAGGTGTCATAGAAATGGGACCTAAGAAGTGGGCAAAGCAGGCAGCTTTTTTATTTTTTAGAGAACAAAACAATTTGTGAGGAATCAACAGGACAAATCAACTTAGGTTTTAGGTACTCAACTAGTAAGGAATCTAAACAGAATCTGTACCCAGGGTAGTAAATGAAAGACTTAACAAGGTTTGTGTATACAGGCTTCTCTGCTTGAACTGCCTATTTCTGGTTAGAAGGGTTTCCCTCTGCCTCCAGATGCAGGCAGTACATCCTTCATATGAGATGTATTTCCTGCTCTCAGGGAGGCAGAAATCGGGGGGTGGCGGCATGTCCCTCCTCTGTTGGCTGTTTCTTAAGTAACTTGAATTCAAAATAATCAATATGCCACTGTGGTATATTTGGGGGCAGAGTGCCCTAAGCCTTGACAGTTCCCTCCTCTGAAACTTGCCTGCAAGTCTCACATGGTAAAAGCTGATCTGGTCACTGTGGAGAGAGAGAATGGATTAGTGGAGTCCTCCATTTCATGGCAGCAGTTGCATCATTCTGAGAACAGGTCAGTTCATTTAAAGAGTGATATCTCATTTCAATAGGTTGTGATGCAGGTGGGCTCCCAAAGCTAGGTCTCGGATGCAAGTGGTATCAGGTAGTTATTAATAAGAGGCATTTCTATGGAAACAAAAGAAAAGCAGACACTTATCATTGGAGCTGGTTATAAACCAGTTTCTGAGCTGAGGGGGTAGTCAGTCTAGTTTTCTAGGTGTCAGGATCGAAGCAACTATTGCTGTTTGAAATGTCTCTATCACAGCAATATCTCTGGGTGATCAGGTTAACTTTCTGAGTGGCTCATACAGCAACAGGCATGAAGTCTATTTGAACATAAGGTGTTGTGACAATTTCTCTGATCTTTGCATCAAGTCATGTAGCTTCACGTTGCAGGACTTTAGGAAAATGGCAATGTTAGTTCTCAGTGATTCAAGTCAAAAGAATGGGAGAGTGAGCGGATCAAGATGGCAGAGGTGTATCACTTGGAGCTTACCGTCTCCCTCACAGACACATCAAAAGGATGGGAGAAATCGGGAATTTTAGTAAGAAAGTTGCAGCTAGATACGGGTGGACACTAGAAAAATTTGGGATCCAACCCAGTTTGCAAGTAAATAATAAAACTTCAAGGAAACGTAATACCACTAGGACCTAATACCCACACATGTGTAGTACACTTTCTATTGAACCAATTTTTTCTGTCTATCATGTCCCTCATTTCTACCGAAGACAGGAAAACTAAGACCTAATTTGTTTGCAAAGGAAGTCTAAATTCAATAAACTCG
>NW_011495017.1:2026-3242 GCF_000754665.1 Bison bison bison | reverse complement strand
GGTGCTCCTGGGCATTATCTTCATGAAGGGTAACCGTGCCCCCAGGGAGGAGGTCTGGGAATTCCTCAGTGTGTTGGGGGTCTATACTGGGAGGAGGCACTGGATCTTTGGGGAGCCCAGAAGGCTCATCACCAAACATCTGGTGCAGAAAAAGTACCTGAGGTACCGACAGGTACCCAATGTCAGTCTTCCATACTACGAGTTCCTGTGGGGCCCGAGAGCTTGTTTGAAACTAATAAGATGAAGGTGTTGGAGGTGCTGGCGAAGATCCAAGATACCGTCCGGACTTCCTTCCCAGACCTCTATGATGAGGGTCTGAGAGATCAGGTGGAGAGAGCAGGGCTGAGAGGTGTGGCCAGGGCTCCAATAACAGCTAAAGCCAGTGCCCCTTCCAGGGCCAAGTCCTACAGCTCCTCTCACATCTAGGGAAGAATGCCCGGACACTTTCTTCCCTTTTGTGTTGGAACAGAGCTGTCAAGCTTCTAAATAGTAGAGAGTAATAGGGTGGAGGGAACAAAACTTGTATGTTTTTTACAGTTTTATGTAGTAAGGGAGTTTAGGTACAACTCATTTTAACAAAATATATATCTTTTTTTCCTTTATCCATAGGAGAAATATCTATTGAATGTTGATTTAAATTAGATTAAGGCAACGAGGGAGGAGTCTAGTATTTTCAAATATTAATTACTTTTCATAAGGTTTATTGTGCTTCAGAATACAAATGCATTAATCATATAAATCACATTGTTTGCTGTTTTAAAGTTTTATAAGCCATACGTTGGGTATATGTAAAACACATTAAATGTATTGAATATGTTGTTCACCATCTACACAAGGTAAGATGACACTGGAATATAGTTTTCTCAAAGAGTAGTCAAGCTCCTAGATAGTGCAGGTTAGTAGGGGTCGAGCAAACCATGTTTTGGTCTCTATTTTCTTCCTGACTTAAACCAGTAACTTCTGCATGTTATTTATTTCATTTTTATCGAATACTTTTACTTCTACCAGATTCTTTTTCTTCAGAATATTGATTTGGTAATGATTTTCCAGTTTTATTTATTGCTGTTTTAGGATTTTTAAAGTTACAGTTTTGGTAGATGTAAAAGAAATTCATGAACCATCTGTATTGTCTTTATTACCTGGAAGTGGGATTTCTTTGGAAGGAATGATGCTAAAGCTGAAACTCCAGTACTTTGGCCACCTCATGCAAAGAGTT
>NW_011495017.1:1464-1806 GCF_000754665.1 Bison bison bison | reverse complement strand
ACTGAATTTTTGTAAAAATACCATTTTCCTAAGAAAATAAGAACACTGCGAGTTTCTAATTTCTGGAGTGATATTGTAGGGAGAGAAAAATTAATGTTTCAATTCGAATGACAAAGGTACCATTTATCAAATTGCTGTGTTAAAAAATTTCCTTATATCTAGAAAATGAAAGATTTTTAAAAGACAGTAATCTTTCAAAAAAATCAGGAAAATTATCATTATATTTGTAATTCATTAAGCCCCATGTTCCTAATTCTTATATTGCCAGAGTCCAGTTTTTGTATTGTTTCTGTCAATCCTCCCTCAAGTTTGTGGCTCATAGGGACAATGATAATTTCAAGA
>NW_011495017.1:958-1364 GCF_000754665.1 Bison bison bison | reverse complement strand
AAGCTCAACCTCGGGGGTGATGAAGGTCTGAGTGATGGGTGGGGGTCTGCCCAAGTCCGGATTCCTCATGGTGCTCCTGGGCATTATCTTCATGAAGGGTAACCGTGCCCCCAGGGAGGAGGTCTGGGAATTCCTCAGTGTGTTGGGGGTCTATACTGGGAGGAGGCACTGGATCTTTGGGGAGCCCAGAAGGCTCATCACCAAACATCTGGTGCAGAAAAAGTACCTGAGGTACCGACAGGTACCCAATGTCAGTCTTCCATACTACGAGTTCCTGTGGGGCCCGAGAGCTTGTTTGAAACTAATAAGATGAAGGTGTTGGAGGTGCTGGCGAAGATCCAAGATACCGTCCGGACTTCCTTCCCAGACCTCTATGATGAGGGTCTGAGAGATCAGGTGGAGAGAG
>NW_011495017.1:0-858 GCF_000754665.1 Bison bison bison | reverse complement strand
GATATGGGTGTCTCGCACCAATTTTCATCCTGACTCTGAATGTGAACTCAGAGAAACTGCCTCCCCTGCCAGCCCCCACTGCCCCCCCTCTAACACCCAGGCAGGGGTATCTGGCTTGGTCCCAGGGCTCACTCTCACTTCCAGTTCAGCGGTCTCAAGGGACAGGCTCACCAGGAAAACAGGAGCCCTGTAGGTTCCAGAGCTGTGGTCTCAAGGACCCTGCAGAAGCGCCCTTGGTTAAACCCGTGGAGGACTCTCACCACTGAAGGTGCTCACAATATCTCCTTATCCTTCTTCCAGGTGCCCTCCTTACCTGCTTTCCTGCCAGCATTCTCGCCTGCTGTTTCTGATCTGTGTCATTATGCCTCAGAGGCACAGGAACAAGTACCATGCCAGTGTGAAATGTCACCAGGTCCAGGGGGACACTCAGTGTCCCCAAGAGGCCCAGTCCAGTGCTGCTGCAGCCCCCAAAGAGGAGTGCCCCTCCTCCCCCTCGTCTGTCCCTCAGGGTTCTCCCCCGAGCTCCCCTGCTGCTGGAAATCACCAGGAGCTTCAAGGAGCTATGGCCTGTAGCTCTCCTGATGCAGGGCCTTCCTGTGCAGGATCTGATGAAGGTGCCCAGGGCCCAGGGGAGGAAAGTGCAGGTGCCTCCCAGGCAGCCCCTGCCACTCAGAGCCCTCGAAAAGATCCTCTGACCAGGAAGGCCAGCATGCTGGTGGAGTTCCTCCTGGAGAAGTACACCAAGAAGGAGCCCATCTCGCAGCATGCCCTGCTGAAGGTCGTTGGCAGCAAGTATAGGCAGCACATCCCTGAGATCCTCAGGAGAGCCTCTAAGCACATGGAGCTGGTATTTGGCCT
>NW_011495016.1:1394069-1395041 GCF_000754665.1 Bison bison bison | reverse complement strand
GACACGACTGAGTGACTTCACTTTCACTTTTCACTTTCACGCATTGGAGAAGGAAATGGCAACCCACTCCAGTGTTCTTGCCCAGAGAATCCCAGGGAGCCTGGTGGGGTGCCATCTATGGGGTCGCAGAGACTGAAGCGACTTAGCAGCAGCAGCAGGAATAAGGAAGGGCTCCTTCCTTCTACCCGTGGTGCTACTGTTAACCCACTCTGTTCTCAGTACAGCAGCCAGAGTGATCCTTTGGAAATGGAAGTCTGAACATGCTACTTCTCAGATCAAAAATGTCCAGTGGCAGATCTGAAGTCCCTATGGAGGTCAACCAGGCCCAAAATGCCCTGATCCTCCTTCCTCTTGGACATTTGCTCACTACCCTCTCGCCAGGATCTCCAGCCAGAAAACGCTAATCATCTATCACCCACTGCTGGAACATAAGCAACAAGAGGCCAGAGATCTTTGCCTCATTCACTGTTAAATCACAAACATCTAGAACAGTGTTTAACAAGCCTTCAATTGTTTGTTGAATAAGTGAAGAGTCAACAAGAACTAAGAGAAGTCTCTTTATGAATTCATTCAATTCCTGATTCACTCATTCATCCATCTTACTGGAGTGCCATCTTAATATCTGTCAGGCCTGTGATAAGGTCCATGAGAGAGAAACAAGTAAAGGATGTGAGTGTGTGTGTTAGTCCCATCCGACTCTTTGGGACCCCATGGGCTGTATCCTGCTAGGCTTCTCTGTCCATGGGATTCTCCAGGCCAGAATACTAGAGTGGGTTGCCATCTCCTTCTCCAGGGGATCTTCCCAACCCAGGGATAGAACCCGGGTCTCCTGCATTTGCAGGCAGATTCTTTACTGTCTGAGCTACCAGGAAGCCCCAAAGGATGTAAGCTCAGTACTCAAATACACCTACTTATATAATTGAGGCCAGAAAAAAAAAAAAAAAAACCTATTAGGTAAGGAAAATGCACTGT
>NW_011495016.1:1389188-1390479 GCF_000754665.1 Bison bison bison | reverse complement strand
GTTGGAAGTGTCTTTGGAATGAGAGGCAGACAAGCTGTGCAAAAGCTGAAGTATGTGCAGAAATCATTGTTCAAAACCACAGGAAACCTACAGATTATGAGTGCAGGGCTATTTTCCCCCTGAACTTAGAAAACAGGTGAAATCTTAAAGTGACTTTTTCTCTCCTCCAACACCAATATTATAACTCAAACTGATCTTCCCTCCTAAGAAATAAAAATCTACATACATTACAAACTTGACCTGCTCCTTTCTCAGAGTCCCAGGCCAAGAATGGCAATCTAATTCTGGGTGAGCAACCCTAGAAGCCCTAAAGCCCCTAGGAAACCAAGTTTCTGCTGCCAGAGGACCAAGGTGTGACAAATGTGTATGAATGTGTTCCTTGAAGAGTCATGTGATGAAATCTGGAATGCTAGATCTGGAAATCTCACGGGATTCGATCTGGAGAAGGCCGCTATCTGGTCTTCCAGATGCTACATACTGGGCTTCAGCCTCACAAACAATCTTCAAGGAGTTACCTGGTTGAGTGGCTCACAGCACTGTCTGCCTGTTAGAATCACGTGGGGTGGGTGGAAAAATATATAGGTGTCCAATGGGGACGACAGAAGATGGTTGGATGGCATCACCAACTTGATGGACGTGTTTGAGTAAGCTCCAGGAGTTGGTGATAGACAGGGAAGCCTGGTGTGCTGCAGTCCAGGGGGTTGCAAAGAGTCAGATACGACTGAGCAACTGAACTGAGGCTCCATCCAAGACCAGCTGAATCAGAACCTCTAGCTGAGTCTAGATGATAATCTAAAAATTGCTTCCAATTGACTTTAATATACCAGGATGGAGAACTCCTTCTCTATTCTGCCTAAATGCCTCCCATAGCAAAGAAATGGGAAAGTCTAAAGCTGCTTTTTAATTTTAGAGAGTTCCCATATATTCCATGCATTTTATAGATGAGGAAACAGAATCTAAGAGTGGTTGTTGCATTTTCAAGTTCTTACAGTTAGTTTCCCCTCAGTGTTTATGTTCCAGACGCTTGACATAAGTCATCTCATTCCATTCCATCAGCAAGCCTACCTTTCAAAGGTGATAACAGTAGGGATTATAGAGGTTAAGTAATTTGCCCCCAGCTCAGGTACAGGCCTAAATAATAAATGCATCCCTTAAGGAACACTCAAAGAGACACTAAATAAGGAGTGCTGTCACTTTGAGTCTCAGAGTAAATCGATGTCTGCCTCCCTTGATTCGGTCCAGGACTTCTTTTATTAATATTACACAGAAACACTCAGCACAAGACAGAATT
>NW_011495016.1:1384811-1386145 GCF_000754665.1 Bison bison bison | reverse complement strand
CTGGAGTGGGTTGCCATTTCCTTCTCCAGTGCATGCAAGTGAAAGGTGAAAGTGAAGTCGCTCAGTCGTGTCCAACTTGTAGTGACCCCATGGACTGCAGCCCACCAGGCTGCTCCATCCATGGGATTTTCCAGGCAAGAGTACTGGAGTGGGGTGCCATTGCCTTAAGTAAAAAGTGAAAGTGAAGTCGCTCAGTTGTGTCCGACTCTTAGCGACTCCATGGACTGCAGCTTACCAGGCTCCTCCGTCCGTGGGATGTTCCAGGCAAGAGTACTGGAGTGGGTTGCCATTGCCTTCTCCTATTTTGAAGCTAGCTCATCAATAGTCATTAACTGAATGGACACTGTGCAGACATGCTCTGCTATGGTTCCACCATCCTCAAGCAGAGTGACTTCCTTACTTTATTGAAATACAAAGCTTTCTGGAAATTTCCTTATTCTATACTTAAAGTCCAATAGCATACACTTATTTGTTGAAATTTAACTGATTATTTGAGGAATTTTACTGAGAATTTTAAAACTCCTTCTGTGATATCTGAAGCTACCCAGATGTCCAAACCATGAAGCAAGCAGATGATGAATAGAAAAATCAATTTCTAATCTTTCACTCAGTTAAATAAATGAATACATCTATCAGATCAGATCAGTTGCACAGTCGTGTCTGACTCTTTGCGACCCCATGAATCGCAGCACGCCAGGAATATATCTATACATCTACATATCTTAATTAAAGAAATGCTTACCTGGAAGGGAGAAATTTCCTCCAGTATTAACAAATCTGTCAGTCATTTCTCCAAATACTATCATCATGAGGGGCAGACCTGATCCATGAGTTATGGCCATGATAGTGCCAAAAGACATAAATAATTTATCCTGCCAATCAGAGTATCGAAACTAAAAAAAGAAAGAAAGAAAGAAAGAAAAGATAAGAATACTTAGTTTGTATAACAGAATTTCTCTTTTTTTCACAGTGTATGTTCTTTGGATTTTTCTTTAAGGTCAGTAACCATTCCAAATAAATGTATTAGGGAAGAAAGAGAATTTCAATTCAAATCATTGACAGAGTAATTTCAAGATTCTATTCATTTTGTATCTGTGTGGAAAAAATTCTAATTTCATTTAATCAGTGTCTTATTTGGGTAAGTGATTGCAATATAATCAGAAGGGACTAAGATTTGGTTTCATTAAGAAATACTGTTTGCTCTTCCAGAGCTCCTGAGGTAGTGAATTAGAAACAGCTAGGGGTTGATCTCATTTACATACACACACATAATACATCCTTTAAAAAGACATTCCAAAAAAAAAAAAAAAATCAAAAAAAAAAAAAAAAAACAT
>NW_011495016.1:1380314-1382276 GCF_000754665.1 Bison bison bison | reverse complement strand
TCAGATGACATGCTTTTTTTTTTTTTTTTTTACTAACTTCTTTGCTATCAAATAATGGCTGTCATAGTTTGAAACATATCATATTCACCAAAAATGGGCAAACATTTTCTTGAGTCCCCTCTCTAAGACATATTACAAATGAAAAACAGATTTGACTTTTTCCAAAAATATGTTGGCTTGCCCTGGACCAGTGGAAAACCACTGAGAATTATCATAAACATATCTGAATCTGTAATAGTAACTTCATATTTAATCAGTTTTCCTGGAGGCCAATGTGAACATAGATTTCTTAAGCATTTACAATTTTCTGTAGTTAACAATCTCCTTATACGCAAGTTTATTTTAAGGTAAATTTGTGTGTGTGTGTGTGTGTGTGTGTGAGAAACAAGTGCAGAGATGTATTTTTCTGAAATTAATTGGTTTGTATGGTGCTTCAAACACCAGTCCTAACTTCAATTTCCCTGTACACCAGTTAGCTCTGCTCTCCCAGCCAGCCTATCCCTACCTGCTTTATCTTCCACCTTGAGAATGTGGGCCACTAAATGCAATGAGCCAATCCAGGACATCTGCCGCTGCCTGCAGACAAGCTTAAAGCACTTCTCACCACAGATCCAAGACATCAAACGTAAATGAAGGCAGAACGGATTCAAACTTAGTATTTCACAGCTTACCAATGTTAATGGTCCAATCAAATGTACTTTCTTCATTTTTTCCTTAGCTTGGCTGCTGTAAAATATATATATATATTTTATATATAAAATTTTTAAATTTAAAAACTCTTACATAATATTTCACAGTCAACTGAATATAAATTTAAGTAGTTGCCATATTTGAATATTATATTTTCAAATGTAAAAGAGTGATGTCCACAAACTGTCGAAATTATCCAGTTTAACACGCAGTGTAAGGCAATGACCAAGTGCAAAGGTAACTGTCCAAGGCACTACAGGAATCTCTGGATAACCGGGGAATGGTCACCTGCCTTGCAGCACGCATGCGCAGAAGGAAGATGACCATGTCAACAACGTCTGCAAGATCAGTTAATGCTTCATGTGCTAAAAAGGTACATATTGATCTAAAATTAGTAAAGGCCACTCTTCTGAATGATTACAGGGAGTGCTGTCAGGAAATCCTGTCGGCTCTACATTCAAAATACATCTGGAGTTCACTCACTCTTCGCCACTTTCATAACTATCCTAACAGCCCGGAGAACTCCTGCCTTGTTTCTCCACTTCCGCTTATGCCCACTTGAGTCTATCCGCAACACGATACTCAGAGTCATCATTTAAAAACACAAGTCACAGGCTTGCTAAAGAGGAGGAAGAGGCAAAGGACGGATTGGGAGTTTGGGATTAGCAGATGCCAGCTATTACACATAAGATGGATGAACAACAAGGTCCTCCTGAAGAACACAGGGAACTCTATCAACATCCTGTAATAAATCATAATGGAAAAGAACATGAAAAAATGTGTGTGCAAATATATACATATATATATGAATAGTGGATCATTTTGCTGTATAGCAGAAATTAACACAGCATTGGAAATCAACTCTACTTCAACAAATTAAAAAAAAACTCTCAGGTCATATTATGCTGCTACTCTGCTCAAAGGCTTACAAGTGGCTTCCACTTTTCTCAGAGTAAAAGCCAGATCCTTACACTGGCCTCTCCGGCCCCACATGATATTCTTTGTTGCCTCTCTGAGCACAGTGCCCACTCCCACTCCTGCCAGCTCTGCTCCAGACACCCAGGTCTCTCTGCCTCCGCTGTCCTGTGAACACTCCAAACACGTCCCCCACAGGGTCTGCATTACCTCTGCTGGGAGGGGTACATATATGCCACACAGCTCTCTCTCTTTTTTTTTTTTTTTTCAAGTTCTTGCTTAAATATTGCCTTCTCAATATGACCTACCTTAACTACCCTATTTAAAATTGCTTTTTTGCACTCCTGATTTCTTTAG
>NW_011495016.1:1373119-1377018 GCF_000754665.1 Bison bison bison | reverse complement strand
TCCAGTGTCCTCTCCTGGCATCCTGCTCTGATCCTGCACTTCTCCCTGTGCTCAGGTGTCTCTACACCTTGCGCTCTAGGTGTAGGATTCACACGGGAATCCTCTGTGTGGTTTTCTCATCCCTTTTCATGAACCGCCAGGCTCCTTCCTAAAGGAAAATCTAAAACAGGGAGCAGCATGTTATCATAGCTTTGAAGCCAGTGGGATCCAAACTCAGAGCTTCCTATCTTACTAGCTATGTCACCTTGGACACTCTCGCTTCTCTAAGCCTCAGTTTCCTCATACGGTAACTTGAGGATAAAACACGCCCCTTGCGAGGTCACTGTGAGGAATAAATGAACTAAGAAGGTAGAAGGAGCTGGTACTGAGCCTGAAACAGAATACACTCCATAAACGTGGCTTCCCTTCTTCCCAACCAGGTAGCAGGGCTACCTGCTGGGCCTTGCTCCTGCTGTCTTATTAACACAGAAGTCATCCCGTGGCTTTCTCAGGTTCCCAGAGAAAATTAACAAAGAGCATCCTACAAGAGGAGGTGCTGTCGGCAGATCTTGGAATCTCAGTTGTGTCACTTACTGGCCTTAGGCAATTTACTTTTATGGAAACCGTAAAATTGAGGTGTTATTGGGATTAGGCATAATGTGTATAAAGTCCTTGGCATATAAGAGGTACCTAGTATTAATAGTTACAAGATCAGAAGAGGCTGATAAGGAGAGACTGGGATAAGAGCCAGGAGCTCTAGCACTCACTCTAAAATATGCCACTTATCTCTACCCTGCTCTGCATATCACCTTGAGCTAGGCAGAACCTGACTTGAAGAGATGACTAAGAGTTGATTGGAACTGTGGCATGTTCTAAAATTATTAGAAATGAATTTATTTACAGGTTTTCCTAAAAAAGTTTTTTCTTCTTAGCCTGAAAGTGAAAGTGAACTCGCTCAGTCGTGTCCGACTCTTTGCGACCCTGTGGACGGTAGCCCACCAGGCTCCTCTGTTCATGGACTTAGCCCATCTACCACAATCAGGAGGATTCTCTTCTTTGATCAACCAGAATTCCTCTTCTTCACAAGTCTAACAGGTGGTCAGATCACTATTTTAAAAATACTCTACAATTACAGCAACTGAAATTGTTGAGCTGAAAGAAAGCTTGGTGGTGACAGGAGAACATTATAAAGCTCAGTACCCTGTAAGGAGATGGTAGCCACTTCAGTTTCTATAAAAGACATCTTGGGGGAGTGAAAAGGTAGACACGTAAGAAAGTAGGAAGCTTCTGAACTAAAAAAAAAAACAACATTCTTTGATTCTTTCAGGTTTTTGATTTTGGTCTTATCTTTAAACTGAAAACTTAAACAACCAGGAGATGTCAGTTTTAAACTATGGTACTGCATAGATTTATGTATCACAAGATGCTTAAATTTAAAAACATAACATTCATGTACATACACATGCTATCTATCCATGAACAAATTCCATGATAGTTTGTTTAAAAATAAATCTTCCCTATGGTGGTTTGTTCTTAATAAGGTATTTTTTATGAACCTAGTTTATAGAAATTAAAGATTATCTGTTTCTCAGGAAAAAAAAAACAAAAACCAACACACAGGAACATGACATTTTCCCGTCAGAGTCAGTTCATAAAGTTGTCCCTATAAAAAGCATTCATCGCATGTTGCTTGCGTCTGGGGCCTGTGTGTGGGGAGAGAGAAGCCACGCCCACATGACTGTATTCATGTATTTGCCTGTGTTACAGCCCATTCCAAGGGCTACTTTTACATTTATCTAAAAACAAGCTTACCTGGTGCATCCATCCGTTATTCATTAAAAAACAGTATTTAAGCCACTGTGATAAACTGGAGAATTTATCATGGAGCCATGACATTCAGGCTATAAGAAATCTCAACTTTCTTTTATTGGTAGGATATTGAGATAATCCTGCTTTGTTCTCATTGGTGTAGAGTTAATATCCTTCCCTCCATCTTACTTTTTCTACATGTTCCATTAGTTCTTTCTTTTTTAATCTTAATTATTGCTTTTTTAAATTATTTTTATTATTTGGTTCTTTTGATTTAATAAGTGCATATTTCATTTTATATTTAACAGTTAACTGTTTCCTAGAGATTATGACCTATCTTTGACTAAACAGTGGTACTTTTTCCTCTTCCAGGCCAATGCAAGGACTTTAAAATTCTCAAACCTCATTTACCCACCTCTTACACACTACTACTGTCATGTTCTTTAATTTTTTTCTATCTTTTATGACCCTTGTGAGAAATTATTTTATATTCATTATCATTTAGATTTATCTATACATGTATTATCCTTTTCTTTCTCTTTATTTCTTCCTACATCTCAGAGCCACTATCTTGGATAATTTTCCTTTTACCTAAAGAATGCTCTGTGCTTCCTTTTGCCAGTGATAACTTTTCTCAACTTTTTTTTCCTGAGAAATTATTTCACGTTTATTTAGGAAAATTATTCAGAGATTTGCCTTTGTTGTTCAGTTGCTAAGCCATGTTGGACTCTTTGTGACCCCATGGACTGCAGCTCGCCAGGCTTCCCTGTCCTTTACTATCTCCTGGAGTTTGTTCAAACTTATGTCCATTGAGTCAGTGATGCCATCCAACCTTCTCATCCTCTGTCGCCCCCTTCTCTTCCTGCCTTCAATCTTTCCCAGCATCAGGGTCTTTCCCAGTGAGTCAGCTCTTTGCATCAGAGATTTGCCTTACTGGATATCAATACCATCCCTGTTTCTTCATCTTAAAAAACACTCTCTTGACCCCGGTTTTCTTACTAACTGCCACTGCCTTTCCCTCCTCTTTCCAGCTAAGCTACTAAGAGTTCCACCACTTTCTCCATTTCCTGTCCTCCTGTCCTCCCTGAAACACACTCATCAGGAGTTTGACCTGTCACACTACCAAAACTGCCCTGGTTAAGTCACTGATAACCTCTACTGTGCTACCTCCAAAGGTCAATTTTTTGTCCTTATCTGACTTAACAAATTCAAGCAGCTGACAGATTTATCTTTCTCTCTTCCTTGATACATTTTCCTCACTTGAATTCTAGGACACCACATATTTCTTGGATTTTATTTGGCTTTACTGGTCACTCTCTCTCAGTGTCCTTCAGCTTGTGCCTCTTCTCTCTGCCTCTCAGCTGACACTGGAGTGCTCCAAGGCTGACGGTGAATCTTCTCTGCCTAGTCTCATTCCCTCTGTAATCTCAGCCGGTCTCATGGCTTTAAATACTATCTGTACCCAACAATGTCTAATTTTTTTTTCTAATCTAGACTTCCTTCCTGAATTCCTGGCTCATATATACAACTGCATCTTCGATCTCTCTACTTGGATGTTTAACGTGCCCAACCTTGACTCTTGACCTTTCCCCTAAACTGGCCTCTCCAACAGGTGTCTCTCCTTCTCAGTTGACAGCTCCACCATCCAGATGACCAGCAAAAATATTGAGTCATCCTGCATTCTTCTCTTTCTTCCCCACCTCATACTCCATGAGAAGATTTTATAGGTTCTGGCTTCAAAATATATGCTCAGTCATGTCCGACTCTTTGGGACCCCTTGGACTATTGGTCCTGTTAGGCTTCTCTGTCCATGGGATTCTCCAGGCAAGAATACTGGAGTGGGTTGCATTTCCCTCTCCAGGGGATCGTCCTGACCCAGAGATTGAACCCGGGTCTCCTCGTCTCTTGCATTGGGAGGCGGGTACTTTATGACTGCGCCACCTGGGTCTGACTATCTGTCTCTCCCCAGTTCTACCAGCATGGTGCAAGCTGCTCTCATCTCTCACCTGACTGACTGCAGTAGCTTCTTCAGTCTCCTCTGCTCCTGTCTTTGCCTCCTCTCCTGCCTTTGTTCATTCTCAAAGCAGAAGCCAGAGTGATTCATCTGAAAA
>NW_011495016.1:1367366-1372834 GCF_000754665.1 Bison bison bison | reverse complement strand
TGGGAGCCTTGGCCTGCAGTGGCTGCCCTCTCTGCAATGTTTCTGGCCTCACTTTCTGCCTCTCCCTCCCTCACTCCTTGCCAGCCACACCGGCTTCTTGGATGCTCCTCAAACAAGATGGAATTACACCTCAGGGTGTCCGTGCTAGTTGTTCCCTCTGCCCCGAAGTCTCTTCCCCAAATATTCACACGGCTAAAACCTTCACCTCCTACAAGTCTCCTCTCCATTCCCGTCTTGTCAATGAGACCACTCCTGACCTGCTTGAAAACCGCATCTCTTCCTCCCAGGACTCCCAGTTCCCCTTTACTCTACTTCAGTTTTTCTCCCCACATCATTCCCCACCACCTAGTCTACTATACAATTTATGAAATGACTATGCTTGCTATTTATTGTCACCTCAGTAATACATCAGACCCAAGGAAAAAAAGGTATTTTTCTCTGCTTTATTCAATGAGGTGGCCAATATTTGCTACCCATACTTACTAAGTACCAGACCTTGTACAAGGATTTGAGGACATAAAGAAAAACAGGTCTCAGCTCCTGCCTCAAAACGGACTGAGAATATACCAATACAAAAATCGGATCTCTATAGTGTTTTATAAAATTATGAAGCCATCAAACCCAGGTATCACCTCATTGAAATCTCAAAAGAAGCAGCGCGTTCAAGGTAAACAAGTGAGGTGGTATTATTCTCAGTTTAATGGTGAGGAAATCGCAATTCCTAAAAAGTGAATGGAATTAGGACTCCCTGGGGAAGACTTGTGCCAGCAGAGTCATGCCTCTCTCTGTATCTGTCCCCAAAGCACTTGAAGGTTATTAAATGTGTACTGAATAGATCCCTAGCTTTAAGCTGTGGCATAAAAGATTTACATGCAAAAAAGAATGTCATAACTAAGAGCCAAAGGGAAGAACAAACTCCATCTACCAAAGTATTTTAAAATACTTAATATTTTGTATATTTTATATAATATTACATTGTAATTTTGCATATTTTATAAAATATTACATTGTAATAATTGAATATCCTATTTTCTATATCTTATATTTACATGTGTACTAATTTGCAACAGTTTTCTCTGCAGAGAGAATGATGGAATCGGCTCTCTGTCCAGTGCACCTTCAGCTTGACAGTAATATTCTCTGCAGTGTTTCTCCCGCTATATTGTCTTTGTGGCTAACAATTCTCAGACTTTTCATCTCTGAAGATAGACTGTTAGATGTTATCTTTGACTGTTATATTTGCATGTCACCACACTGCACTGGTGCTTCACTAGTAGCTGTTAAGCAGCCTGCCTGCAATGCAGGAGACCCTGGTTCAATTCCTGGGTCAGGAAGATCCCCTGGAGAAGGGATAGGCTACCCACTCCAGTATTCCTGCCTGGAGAGTTCCATGGACAGAGGAGCCTGGAAGGCTGCAGTCCATGGGGTCACAAAGAGTCGGACACAACTGAGCAACTAACAGTTTAGCACTTCGCTACATTCTGTTTCCAAATTTCCTGCCGCCAATACCCCTGCTTAAATCTTGCATCTTCCTCTCCAAGTTGATAGATCATAATTTCTCTTATCTTCACTGCTTTCAAACCATGTTCAATCTTACAATTTTCTCCCAAAATTCTTTTCAAAAACCTTATCTGCTTGAAAAACAAAAATTCCTCTCCACCTCTGACCTCTTATCTCCTAAAAAGCCTTCCCTTTGGGTCTCACTTTTCTTTGCTCATTATAAAATTCATCTAACTCGGCTCCAGCACTTTGGAAGGCATTTGTAAGATGTTAAGGATGAGGGTAATGCTAATTTCTAATGTAACTGGCTTTAACGGATATTTCCAATGATCTCTTCCTTGCCCACTGTGTGTGGGCACTGTGTGTGGGCAACTGTGTGTGGGCACTGTGTGTGGGCAACTCTTTGGGACCCATGAACTGTAGCCTGCCAGGCTCCTTTCGCTGTGGAATTATCCAGGCGAAATAATACTGGAGTGTGTTGTCCTTTCCTACTCCAGGGGATCTTCCCAACCTAGAGATCTAACCTGCACCTCTTGTGTATCCTACACTGGGAGGTGGATTCTTTACCACTGATGCCACCTCGGAAGACTGAACTCTTCCGTACACCCTCTTAAACCAGGGTAGACTTGCCAAGGTATGACAGAAGTTAAAATTAAAGCAGTTGGGAAGAAGCATCATTTTAATCACCGATGTCATATCAATCCTCCAGGATACAGTAATGGCACATTGAGAATGCCAAGGTCACACTGCCTCGTGGAATTCTGTGCCCTGTGAGGATTATGGTAACAGTTGGGTAGACAGGAATGGGTGCGGGGTGCCAAGGTTGGAGAGTGAATGAACAAGCCCCAGGTAGGGTCACTATGCTTTGGGTCATTAATGTTGACTCTTAAGTTTATTCTAAAACTGCACATTTTCAAAAAATTATACTTTACTTCATAACAGATTAATAATATTTGCTCATATCATACTAAAATATCTATGGATAACATAACAAAGAAGAACAATAACATTATGTTTGCATTTGTTGTTAGTTCTCAGTTACTCACAGCACTATTTCCTAGCCCTAAAACTGTGGCATCTTAAGGGTTCTTTAATCACGTTAGAGAGAGTTGTGAGATGTTCAGAAATCTACCGAAGCAAAATAATTGGGGTTTGCAATCATCTGTGCAATATTTTTGGAACTCTACTAATATTAGGTAGAATCTACAACTCTCTTTATCTCACGCCTTTGCTACTCTTTTAAAACTTTTAATTTTGAGATGCTTATTAATTCATATATGGTTGTAAGACAAATACAGAGACTCTCTGTACTTTTCTTAGTTTTCCCAATGGTTATATACTTTATTTATGTATGTAAATTGATAAGGGATATTGGTCTGTTGAGTGATATTTCACTGAAACTTGGACATCTGAGGTGTTCTGTTGTGAGATTCCAGACCTTACTGAAACCTTTTGTTCTCCTTGAGGACAGTGCCCCACCAGAGAGAGGGTGTCATTCTTCACTTGGTTTCCACGGACACTGAGGTGGGAGGGGCTCCTTGTTACTGTAGAGCAGAGGCAGCGGGGCTGACTCCCTGCTAGGCCTCCACTGATCCCCTCCTGGCTTGGCAGAGAGGGAGTGCATTGTTACAGCTCTCCACGTGGTCACTACTGACATGGCAATGGGGAGGTAGCCTCGTTACTGTCAACATGAAAGTCCTGAGCCTCCACGAGGCCACCTCTTCTCAAATCCTCATCGCTGCTGGTAGGGATGAAAAGCCAGCTCCCTGCTGGCAGGCAGTGAAGCTGGGGCGCACTTGTACAGCCTCGTGAGGGTGGAAGTCAAGGCTTGCCACTCACTCTTTCCAGGCATGGGTCTGGAGCATACCATCGTTTTTCCTATGCTGTCTGGCTAGAGTAGAGGCTGCCATCTACACATTTTATGTTTTGCTGGGCTGCCTCTTTCCTGGTCCTTTGGCCAGAGAGAGCTGGCTTTTGTTGGGGCTTTTTTTGTCTGTACACACTGGCATTTCTGGGTTTTCATCTTCTTCAGCTCCAAGCTGACATATATAAGGCAAGAATAAAGCAAAACAAGATAAAAACATCAGACAAAAAAAAAAAAAAGAAATAAAATATATCAAAATTGGAAGAGGTAAAATTATCAGAGCATACAGATGATACGATGCTCTATATAGAAAACTCTAAAGACTCTACATGAAAACTATTAGAACTGATAAATGAATTCAGCAAGATAGCAGGATTCAAGATTAATATGCAGAAATTGGTTGTATTTCTTTACAGTGATATGAACTACCAGAGAGCAAAAAAAAAAAAAAAAAAACTCCCATTAAAATCCCATTAAAAAAATATCTAGGAACAAATCTAACCAAGGATGTAAAAGACTCATACACTGAGAACTGTAAAATACTGATAAAGGAAATCAAATATGAATCAAGAAAATGGAAAAATAATCATGCTCTTGGACTGGAAGAATTAATACATGTAGTTAAAATGGCCATACTATCCAAAGAACTCTACAGATTTAATGTGGTCTCTATCAAATTACCCATGACATTTTTTTCATAGAACGGGAAACAAATAATTCTAAAATTTATTTGGAACCACAAAAGGCCCAGAATTGCCAAAGCAATCCTGAGGAAAAAGAACAAAGCAAATCTACGGAACAGAGTAGACAGTCCAGAAATAAACCCACACACCTAAGTTCAACTAATCTTCAACAAAGGAGGCAGGAATATAAAGTGGGAAAAAGTCCCTTAGAAAGTGGTATTACAAAAGCCAAGAGCCGCAATTAATGAAGTTAGAATACAGCCTCACGCCATACACAAAAATAAACTCAAAATGGCTTAAAGACTTAAATATAAGACATTACATCATAAAACTTCTGGAAGAGAACATAGGCAAAACATTTTCAGACATAAATCATACCAATGTTTTCTTATGTCAGTCTCCCAAGGCAACAGAAATAAAGCAAAATTAAACAAATGGAACCTAATCAAACTTACAAGCCTTTGCTCAACAAAGAAAATCATAAACAAAATGAAAAGATAACTTATGGAGTGAGATAAAATATTTGCAACCATGCAATATGGTTGCAAACTTTATTATTGGTTGGTTAAACCATGCAACAAACAAGAGCTTAATTTTCAAAACATATAAACAGCTAATAAAACTTAATTTCCAAAACATATAAACAGCTAATAAAACCAACAATATTACTGGTTGATTAAACCATGCAACCAACAAGAGCTTAATTAATTTCTGAAACATACAAACAGCAAATAAAACTCAATAACGAAAAAAACCAAACAACCCAATCAAAAAATGGGCAAAAGATCTACAGAGACATTTCTTCAAAGAAGACAAACAGATGGCTAAGGAGCACATGAAAAGATGCTCAACATCATTAATTATTAAAGAAATACATATCAAAACTACAATGAGTTATTACCTCACACCGGAATGGCCATCATCAATAAGTCCACAAGTAATAAATGCTGGAGAGCGTGTGGAGGAAAGGGAATCCTCTTGCACTATTGGTGGGAATGTAAATTGCTGCAGTCACTATGAAAAACAGTACGGAGGTTCCTTAATAAAATTAAAAAATAGTTACCATATGATATAGCAATCCCATGCTATGCTGTGCTTAGTCACTCAGTCATGTCCAACTCTTTGCGACCCCATGGACTGCAGCACGCCAGGCCTCCCTATCCATCACCAACTCCCAGAGTTCACTCAGACTCACGTCCATTGGGTCAATGATGCCATCCAGCCATCTCATCCTCTGTTGTCCCTTTCTCCTGCCCCCAATCCCTCCCAGCATCAAAGTCTTTTCCAATGAGTCAACTCTTTGCATGAGGTGGCCAAAGTACTGGACTTTCAGCTTTAGCATCATTCCCTCCAAAGAAATCCCAGGGCTGATCTCCTTCATAATGGACTGGTTGGATCTCCTTGCAGTCCAAGGGACTCTC
>NW_011495016.1:1364712-1367215 GCF_000754665.1 Bison bison bison | reverse complement strand
TCTTCCAAGGAGTAAGCGTCTTTTAATTTCATGGCTGCAGTAACCATCTGCAGTGATTTTGGAGCCCCAGAAAATAAAGTCTGACACTGTTTCCACTATTTCCCCATCTATTTCCCATGAAGTGATGGGACCAGATGCCATGATCTTCGTTTTCTGAATGTTCAATTTTAAGCCAACTTTTTCACTCTCCTCTTTCACCTTCATCAAGAGGCTCTTCGGTTCCTCTTGACTTTCTGCCGTAAGGGTGGTGTCATCTGCATATCTGAGGTTATTGATATTTTTCCCGGCAATCTTGATTCCAGCTTATGCTTCTTCCAGCCCAGCGTTTCTCATGATGTACTCTGCATAGAAGTTAAATAAGCAGGGTGACAATATACAGCCTTGACGTACTCCTTTTCCTATTTGGAACCAGTCTGTTGTTCCATGTCCAGTTCTAACTGTTGCTTCCTGACCTGCATACAAATTTCTCAAGAGGCAGGTCAGGTGGTCTGGTATTCCCATCTCTTTCAGAATTTTACACAGTGTATTGTGATCCCCACAGTCAAAGGCTTTGGCATAGTCAATAAAGCAGAAATAGATGTTTTTCTGGAACTCTCTTGCTTTTTCGATGATCCAGCAGATGTTGGCAATTTGGTCTCCGGTTCCTCTGCCTTTTCTAAAACTAGCTTGAACATCTATGTATCTTATATTAACAAATCACTTTTCAGATCTTAATTTTTGATAAAACAAAAGTAACAGAGAGGAAGGTACATACTAGATTTAAAAAAAAGCTTAGCAGAAGAGCAGACACTTACTGAACCTGACTGAGTATATACTAAAGACACCGCCAGACAAAAGAACAAAGTGATGCAAAGACACGATCCTTTCCTCAAAAGGTTCATAAACTAGAAGCAGGCATCTGAAATGAAGTTATGAGTAAGAAAAAGGAATCAAAAACACTTCTTCTTACTGAGACCTGGGAACAAACGGCTGCTGTGTGCATCAGGAAACAGAAACACATTTTGGCCTAAATTCAGAAGTTCGTTCTGGTGAACAAAAAATCATCATCACTGTTTAAAGTTGGACAGAGCTGGGTAATCCTAGGATGGAATTAAGAAAATAAAAGAGCTGATTTCAAGCAAACAGCACACAGTGGGACCCATCTGGGTTTAGTTAGTAACCAGGGGCCACACTGTAAAACACCTTCTACTATGATGTCACCTTCCAGCCATGCGAACAAACTACCTTCCTCCTAAAAGAGCTGTTCACCTCCACCCATGTCACAGCATTCTCCTAGCCAGTTTCTTCCCCTCCCTCCACCGTTCACATCTAGACTCTGGATATTTCTCATAGCCACTTGTTCTCTCTTCTCACTCATCTCAGACCTCATTACCCTTCTTTTTAAAAAGTAAAGTAAAATAAAAGCATCATGTTTAGCTCCCCCTATCTGAGATTTCTATTAGTTCCCCAAGGCTACTGTAACCAATTAACACAACTTTGGTGGCTTCAAATTAGGGAAAACAATGTGAAGGTTTCTCAAAGATATAAAACCAGGGTCTTCCCTGGTGGCCCGGTGGCGAAGAAGCCACCCTCCAACGCAAGGGGCGTGGTTTCGATCCTGGTCGGGGAACAAAGATCCCACGTGCTTCGGGCCACTAAGCCCGTGCACCACAACTAGAGAAAGCCTGAGCGCCACAGTGAAGACCCAGGGCAGCCAGAAAACACATTTTTTTAAAAATTAAAACTAGAACTACCACGTGATACAGCAATGGCACTTCTGGGTATGTACCTGAAAGAAACAAAATCAGCACTGTATATTCACTGTCACATTACTCACAATAGCCAAAATATAGAAACGTTAAGTATCCACCAAAGGACGACCGGATAAAGAAAACACAGTAAATACTTAGAATGGAATACTGTTCAGCCATAGGAAGGAAATCCTGCCGTTTGTGGCAACACAGATGAATCTGGAGGGCATTATGCTACGTGAAAGAAGTCATGGAGAAAAAGCATTTTTTGGTAGAATCCGTAGGGTTTTCTGTATGTGTATATGATCATATCATCTGCAAAGACAACCTAAGTTCTTCCTTTCTGATGTGGATGCCTTTTATTTTTTTGCCAGATTACTCTGGTTAGAATGCCCAGTACTATGTTGACTAGGAGTCGAGTGGGGACTCTTATCTCATTCCTGATCTTAGAGAAAAAGCTTTCAATCTTTCACCAATGAGTATGATGTTAGCTGTAGGCTCACGACATATGGCCTTTATTCTGTTAAGGTATGTCCCCTCTACGGCTTCCTGGTGGCGCAGAGGTAAAGAATATGCCTGGAATGCAGGAGACATGGGAGATGCAGGTTCAATCCATGGCTCAGGAAGATGCCCTGGAGGAAGAAATGGCAACCCATTCCAGTATTCTTGCCTGGAAAATCCCATGGACAGAGGAGTCTGGCAGGTTACAGTCCGTGGGGTCGCAGAGTCAGACACAACTTAGTGACTGAACAACATATTCCCTCTATATACAG
>NW_011495016.1:1359885-1364612 GCF_000754665.1 Bison bison bison | reverse complement strand
AGTTTGCAAGTATTTTGTCAAGAATTTTTGCACCTATATTGATCACCCATATTCATCTGTAGTTTTCTTATAATGTTTTTATTTGACTTTTTAATCAGGACAATGCTGGCCTCATAAAATGACTTTGGAAGTGCTCCCTCTGCCTCCATTTCTTGAAAGAGTTTGAGAAGATTGGTGTTATTCTTTAAATGTTTGGTAGAATTCACCAAGGAAGCCATCTGGTTCTGGGCCTTTCTTTGTTGGGAGGTTCTGGTTTACTGACTTAATCTCCTTACTCATTATTGGTCTATTCAGATTTTTGATTTCTGATTCGATCTTAATATGGTGTATGTTTCTAAGCATTTATCAGTTTATCCTAACATTATTCAACTTGTTGGTGTATAGTTGTTGATAGTAATCTCTTATGAACCTCTTTCTGTGGTATCAGCTGTCATTTCTCCTCTTTCATTTCCAATTTATTTGATTCCTCTGCTTTTATTTCTAGCTAAAGTTCTGTCAACATTGTCACCCTTTGGTGGTATCATGTTTCCTTAATTTTTCACATCCCTTGAAGTCTGCATTGCAGTCCTCCCATCTGAAGTAGTATTCACCTTCTCCTGTCTTTATTAACTGGTTCAGTAGAGAAGTATCTTCCTTCAGCCCTGCCAGTGATTCTGAGGCTTTCTGACTTCCTCTGATTGTACCTCATCCACACTTCTTGCTCCCTCTTGTGGCAGAACCCTTAGGCTTATATGCCTTCTCTTGATCAGCAGTGCATCTGGCCACGTACTGGCTGTCTTCCTCCTGTTTTGCCAAGTGAAGTTGTTTGTGTCTGACTCTTTGCAACCCCATGGACTGTAGCCCACCAGGTTCCTCTGTCCATGGGATTTCCCAGGCAAGAATACTGGAGTGGGTTGCCATTTCCTTCTCCAGGGGATTTTCCTGACCCAGGGATCAAACCCGGGTCTCCAGCACTACGGGCAGACGCTTTACCATCTGAGCCACCAGGGAACCCCAGAGGTGGCACTAAAGCTCAGTTTGCAGTTTCTCCCTAGCCGGTAGATTTGGCTCAGCCGTCTGTGCGTGCTCACCAGTCATCAGCCAGGTCCTGCTCTTGCAACTGCTGTCGGGAGCACACAGGGAGCCGGCCACAGGGTCAGGGGCTATTCGTGGGTAAGGTATCCTGAGCGCTTATGGCTCAGATAGTAAAGAATCCGCCTGCAATGCAGGAGACCTGGGTTTGAGCCCTGGGTCAGGAAGATCCTCTGGAGGAGGAAATAGCAACCCACTCCAGTATTCTTCCCGTGAGAATCCCATGAACAGAAGAGCCTGGCAGGCTACAGTCCATGGGGTTGCAAAGAGTTGGACATGCCTGAGCAACTAAGCACAGCACAGCATATGCTGAGCACTGCAGGTGAGGCATCCCCTGCAGCTTCAGGACAAGCTTGTTGAGTGCAGTCAGCTGGACCCGTGTGCCTTCAATGCCCTGAGTGGGCTCCCTGCCATCTCCATCTCTTCCTGCCTCCCAGTCATGCAGTCCATGTTTCAGGACTCCGGATGTGGGGAGAGAGAAAGGAGCTTCTTTGGCAGCCTCCCGCATGGGCTGGGAAGCCACGTGTCACCCACAAGCTCTTACTTTCCCTGAGAGAAACTGCAGGATGAGATCTCTCCTGGCCCTGAGCTGGGTCCCCTTGGGGGCAGGGTGGTGCACGTCAAGTGAAGCTGCACCTCCCACTCTCTCAGTGCATCCAAACTCAGTTTTGGGCTCCAAAGACGGGCTGAAACTTCTCTTCTGGAAGCCCGGACTTCTCAAAGGCTCTCTGGTCGGTGGGTGACTGTTTCAGACAGTGTTTTCCAGGGGCTCCTGGACCAAGGCTGGTGGCGGGGGGAGGGGGCGCTGCTCGAGCCAGCTCACAGGCTATTTCAGGGTCCAGCCAGGGCCGAGTCTGTATCCCTACCAGTCGACTTGCGGGGAAGCAAGACTCCTTCCTCTCAGGGCCCCTTGGCACAGGGTGTTGGATGCCACAGCTCCCAGACGGTACTCCTGTTCGTGGTTCAATGCCAAATTACTGTCGCTGAGGGCAAAACAAAGAGGGCAGATGCCTTATTCTGCCGCAAGGCTGATGTCACTCCTCAAGGGCTTGTCATTTTAATCTGCATTTCTTTGGGACCGTTCACTTTCTTTCTCCAGCGTTTCTTCTTTGGGAGTTTCTAGACCATGTTCTCTTCCCATTTTTCCTTGGAGGGGATGGCATTTTTGTTCCTTTTAAAATTCTTCGTATTTTCAGGATGCCAATTGTTCATAATAAATGTGGCAAATATTGCTCCCAGCTTGTGCCTTTCAGTCATGTTTATAGTGCTTTTTGGCTTGTCTTTTTGTAGTCGGAGCACCATTTCCTGATTGTATTTAAACTTACAGCACATTTTAATCATCTGCCACCAGAAGGATCAATTTGGAAGAGACCAGTTTACTGGGAAAAGTGATTCAATATCAAAACAGAAGAAAAATTTTATTGTGAAACATGCAAAAAAGAACTTCTTGGTGGTCCAGTGGCTAAGACTCTGTGCTCCCAAGACAAAGGGGCCTGGGTTTGATCCCTGATCTGGGAACTGGATCCCACATGCCACAACTGAGAGTGGGAATGCCGCAAACAGAGATCCCGCATGCCGCAGTGAAGATCGAAGGCCCCATGTGCTGCAACCAAGACCCAGCGCAGCCAAATAAATACATGCAAATACTTTTCAAAAGTACAAAAAGATGAAAATTCTGTAAAAGCCCTTCATAACAACAATGCAACACAGTCAACACACATGACAGTATGTGCTTCACAGCTTCCATCCTCTGCCCCCAAAACCCTGTACTGATCCATGTGAGTGGTCGGAGTCAGCATAATGTGGAAATACAAGAATCAGCAGGATCAAGTTCAAGAAGAAGCCACATGGCTTTGTAGAATAGAACCCAATGTGAAAAGACATGTACAATAGGAATTAATATACAGCTTAACCATTCTTACAAAATTAATGGGCGTTTTTAAAGAATTCCTTTTTTTTAAGTGCAGAAATGATCTTCAATAGTCCAGGTGAGAGATGACAGATTTACAGGCACTTCAGACAAGATGACTCCAGTCATATACAAGTTTAGTTTTATTATAGGCACTACATGCAAACATTCAGTACTTTTTGCTACTTCTGTAATCTTTTAGCAGGGCAGTCAGTTACAGTTTGAATAAGAAAATATAAATAACAATTATACACTTTATTAACAAAAGCTACTTTGAATGATTCTATAACCTTTCTTGGAGAAGGAAATGGCAACCCACTCCAGTACTCTTGCCTAGAAAATTCCATGGATGGAAGAGCCTGGTGGGCTGCAGTCCATGGGGTCACAAGGAGTCGGATATGACTGAGTGACAAAAAGGAAAGGAAGGAAGGAATAACCTTTCTAATGCAATCAAACCCACCGATTTACTCCCATCGATGATGCTTCTTTCTGTTCTTTCAATTATAAAGTCTCTGAAGACCCAGAACAGAGTGCGATGGATCTTCCACTGCGGCAGGAAATGTTAAATAAGTAACTCTACATAGTTTCTCTGGTAAGTGTTCGCTTTTTAATTTTGATTAAATGCCATATTTTAACACGAATACTATAAGACAATATTTGACAGCTTATATGGTCACTGTTGATTGGCGCTTTGTTCCAGCCTGGACACTGACCATGGTGAAATAGATGCCTTTCTGTGCTGCTGGTGTGTGCCGTGCTCCTTGATTCTGCCATTCTGAAACACCACTATCAAGTCTGCGTTCTGGATAGTGGACAGCCGGTGAGCGATCACGATGCAGGTGCGGCCTTCTCGGGCTTTGTCCAGGGCTTCTTGGACAACCTGTTCAATAATCACACAAATTACCTCTGGTCAGGATAATCCTCCCCCTTGAATTCCTCCTTCATAACAAGCCTCACCGTTAATGCATCTAACGATGAGTGCTTCTTTAACAGTGTCAGTGGAATACAACACATATTTCACAAAGCAAGGGATCTGTTATATGGAAGATACCGAATCCTAGTTTGGGTTAGTTCTCGGGTAGGGGCTATCTCCAAGTTGTGACTATAAATACAGCCCCTGCGATCATTTAAAAGCATTCAGTAGTGGGCTTATCCAAGCAGCATCCTTCTGGTCTAGCACCACAGTTAAGTCAGGAAGCCTAGGCACGGGCCAAACACACCTTCTCTGAATTCTGGTATTTTTAAGATTAAAAAATAATTCTCAGTACAACATTATAAAACAATTATATTCCAATAAAAGATTTTTTTAAAAAATCTCAGAATAAGTTAATCATTAAGATTACCTGAATACTCAACTTTTTCTCAAACTAAAAACAATAGCTAGTATTTACCTAAGGAACAGCCAGGTTTAAACATTTTTCTGTGCTTCCACTTTTTGCTATAGTTGTTGAGGAGATGCTGTCAGTAGAGATGGGACCATGCCTCCTGAATGCAGCTTCTTGGATCAATACAAAGTGATCCAGGGCTATTTTTTGGAGCACACGTGCTATAAGACTAATCTGCCTCATTTCATCTTGGATCTCTTGAATGACAGCTACAGAAAGTGTTTAAATTCCACTGAAAGTAACAAAGTTTGTTATCAGCCTGAATTTTGTTCTTTACTGTAGAAGACAGTAGTGCGAATTTAAACTGTCTAAGGACAGCTGCTTCAAGTGTGAATGAGACCAATTTAAATTCTCACCTTTTC
>NW_011495016.1:1358759-1359785 GCF_000754665.1 Bison bison bison | reverse complement strand
AAAGCTGTGAGAAAGAGTCTGCTTGCAGAAAATAGGATAACCACTTCCATATACACAAAACGGTTGAGGTTCAGAAGCTAAGAATGGGTTGATGAGTTTAACAGCAAAAACATAGCTCTAAACGGCAGGATTAATTTCTCTTCTTAAAAATAGACATTTGTGTCTTAAAAATTATGTTTTAGTGTGGACAAATTAACCTGAGGAAGACTACTGCTGCAATGTTAGTCTCTTCAAGCCTTCTGGTTTCACTATATTTGGGACAAAGACTGGTCAGAGGAAGGAAATTTGATTTTAACAGGCTATGCAGAATAATATAATTGAAGCTCATTTTATTTATGACCAGTAGGTGATGCTCTCTGCATTATTTCAAAAAGTGAGGAAGGGAAGATTCTTAGAACGCTAACCTTTTGCTGTCTGTTTTTATAAGACTATTTCCAAAGCGTCAACAATTTTAATGGATGCCAAGAAATTCTATTTTGGTATCTAACTTGAAAAGCTGAAATCTCCTGATTTACTTTTTTTTTAGAATTCTCCTGATAGTAGATAATTAAGTATTAAATATGACGGTAAGGACTGGAATTAATAGGGTAAATAAGTGAGAGCAGAAATGCAATGTATAACCTAGAAAACCGCATTATCCTTTTTCATTCTCAGATTCTTGCCAGGCTGAAATTTTGTAAACTGTGGGCTCTGATTCTGACATCCAGAGTTTGATTTTTAAATCATGTCCTACCTCCTACTCTGCTAGTGAGAACGTAAGCTGGTGCAGCCACTATGGAAAACAGTATGGAAATTCCTCAGAAAACTAAAAATAGAATTACCATATGATCTAGCAACCCCACTCCTGGGCACATATCCAGACAAAACTCTAATTCAAAAAAAAGATACGCGCACCCTATGTTCATAGTAGCACTATTCACAATAGTGAGACATGGACGCAATCTAAATATTCACTGGCAGATGAACAGTTACCAAAGGTGTGGTGCATACATACGATGGAATACCACGCAGCCATAAAAGAGAATG
>NW_011495016.1:1358195-1358659 GCF_000754665.1 Bison bison bison | reverse complement strand
AATGTGTACATATATAGGTTACTGAACAACTCTGCTGTGTGGCAGAACTTAACACTGTAAATTGTTGTGTTCAACTATACCTCAATTAAAAAAAACTCATGTGCTATGTAGGGTTGCCTGTTTTTGCTTGCTATTTGTAGCAACCCTAATTCTGTGGTACTCAACATAGAGCTTTCCACCTGCAGATGATGTGAGCGAGCTCGGGGGAGGTTTGGTCAGACGGTTGCAACAGGCCCACCCCAGAGCTGCAGCCACCGGGGAGGCCGATGCACTGAAGTGAGTCCCACGCAGGTGGAGGGGTTTCCAGGCTGTATGGCCATAATACAGATCCCACTGAGGCAGATAAAGGCAGGACTGTAAACCCCGAGAGAAGGAAGCTAGACCAGTCCCGCTGCAGGATGAGGTAAATCCTAGTGTGAACAACAGAGGTGAAGAAGTAGGTCCTTGGACAGAATGTAGGACTT
>NW_011495016.1:1355686-1358095 GCF_000754665.1 Bison bison bison | reverse complement strand
ATACTGGAGTGGGTTGCCATTTCCAACTCCAGACAGTCTAGATGCACTTAAAATACAGGACCTAAGCAGCTTAAGAGAGGTAAGAGGCTCCATTTATCTAATTTCCTAGGAGGAATTCGGAAGGCATCCATGGGACAACAGCCCAGGGCGGGCTTCAATATCAGTCCGGCAAGTGGAGCGTGGGATCCATGTGAGAGATGACACCATACCACGGACACTCCAATAACTCACCCTTGCTCAGAGCCTTTTTTATGAATGGGTCCAGTCCCCTGGCCTGGCCTGACTCCACAGAGAGAGGCTCAAGGCTTGGGGCAGAGCTGCAAGGAGGCAGAGGGAAGGAAGGTTGGGAGAGAAATGATGGGGATGGTCACACCTGCTTCTGTGGGCCCCATGCCCTGATGTGGAGGGAAAGGCCTCCCAGACATGTACTTTTTAGTCAGACTGCTCACAGGGAGTCAGGCAGGTGGTTGGGTAAACATGACATAGGATGGGGATGGGAAGTGTTGGAAACATGACACAGACGGGGACAGGAAGTGTCCTGTAACCATGACACAGACGGGGATGGGAAGTGTCCTGTAAACATGACAGACGGGGATGGGAAGTGTCCTGTAACCATGACATAGACGGGGACGGGAAGTGTCCTGTAACCATGACACAGACGGGGACGGGAAGTGTCCTGTAACCATGACATAGATGGGGACGGGAAGTGTCCTGTAAACATGACAGACGGGGACGGGAAGTGTCCTGTAACCATGACACAGACGGGGACGGGAAGTGTCACATAAACATGACATAAGACGGGGACAGGAAGTGTCAGAAACATGACACAGACGGGGATGGGAAGTGTCTTGTAACCATGACATAGATGGGGACGGGAAGTGTCCTGTAAACGTGACATAGACGGGGACGGGAAGTGTCCTGTAACCATGACATAGATGGGGACGGGAAGTGTCCTGTAAACATGACAGACGGGGACGGGAAGTGTCCTGTAACCATGACACAGACGGGGACGGGAAGTGTCACATAAACATGACATAAGACGGGGACAGGAAGTGTCAGAAACATGACACAGACGGGGATGGGAAGTGTCTTGTAACCATGACATAGATGGGGACGGGAAGTGTCCTGTAAACGTGACAGACGGGGACGGGAAGTGTTCTGTAACCATGACATAGATGGGAAGATGCTTGTCCACAGCAGGGGTGTGTTTTGGTTGCTCAATTCTCTTCACCTTTGGGATCCAGCCCTTTACAAATCACAACCACAGGCTCCCAGGCACTGCATCTTGTGAGAGACTTACGTCTGGCAGTATCTCGATGAAGGGGTGGATGTTGGCCTCCTTGGCCGCGCGCTCAATCTCCTCCTGGGACACGACCCGGCTGTTGTCTCCGTAGGCGATGTTCTCGCCGATGCTGCAGTCAAACAGAATGGGCTCCTGGGACACGATGCCCATGTGTGCACGCAGCCACTGGACATTCAGCTGCTTTATTTCCTTGCCATCGATTAACTGAAAACAAGAGATCATGGATCAGCCTCAGAACCGGAACATTTTTGAATTTAGCAAAATTAATGTTGTTATTTCCTACATTAAGACCGCAAGTTGTTATGAGACTGCTGTTGTTGCTTTATTTTGGACTGTCGAGGTTAACTGAATCAGGTTCTAACTGCATGCTTTGGGGAACTGTCATGTTTCTTGCATTTTAACTCTGGCTTCTGATATATGCATCTGGAAGGCAGAATAATTGCTGTCCCTTGGACCGCAAGATCAAATTAGTCAATCTTAAGGGAAATCAACCCTGAATCAACCCCCCACCACCGTTGGAAGGACTGATGAAGCTGAAGCTCCAGTATGTTGGTCATCTGATGTGAAGAACCGACTCACTGGAAAAGTCCCTGATGCTAGGAAAGATTGAGGGCAAGAGGAGAAGGGGGTGACAGAGGATGAGATATTGGATGACATCACCGATGCAATGGACATGAACTTGGGCAAACTTCGGGAGACAGCGAGGGACAGGGAGGCCTGGCATGCTGCAGTCCGTGGGGTCACAAAGTCGGACACAACTGGGTGACTAAACAACAGCAACAAGGCATAATAATGCCCGAGTCCTCCATCCCAGATATCCACATTCTAGTTCACGAAACCTGCTCATATTATTCACATGCAGAGAGAATTATGATGGGAGGCTGCTCATCAGCTGAGCTCAAGATGAGGAGCTTATCTTGGATTATCCAGGTGGAACCAAAATAATTATAAGGGTCCTTAACTGTGGGGGGTGGAGGGCAGCAGACTGGGGATCACAGTGAAGCAACACGAGGACGACTCGATCAGTCGTTGCTGGCTTTGAAGATGGAGGAAGGGGCCATGAGCCAGAAAAGATAAGCAAGCAGACTCTCCCTGAGGGCCTGCAG
>NW_011495016.1:1355005-1355586 GCF_000754665.1 Bison bison bison | reverse complement strand
CCATGGGACAACAGCCCAGGGCGGGCTTCAATATCAGTCCGGCAAGTGGAGCGTGGGATCCATGTGAGAGATGACACCATACCACGGACACTCCAATAACTCACCCTTGCTCAGAGCCTTTTTTATGAATGGGTCCAGTCCCCTGGCCTGGCCTGACTCCACAGAGAGAGGCTCAAGGCTTGGGGCAGAGCTGCAAGGAGGCAGAGGGAAGGAAGGTTGGGAGAGAAATGATGGGGATGGTCACACCTGCTTCTGTGGGCCCCATGCCCTGATGTGGAGGGAAAGGCCTCCCAGACATGTACTTTTTAGTCAGACTGCTCACAGGGAGTCAGGCAGGTGGTTGGGTAAACATGACATAGACGGGGATGGGAAGACTCTTGTCTACATTGGGTGTGTTTTGGTTGCTCATTTCTCTTCACCGTTGGGATCCAGCCCTTTACAAATCACAACCACAGGCTCCCAGGCACCGCATCTGGTGAGAGACTTACGTCTGGCAGCATCTCGATGAAGGGGTGGATGTTGGCCTCCTTGGCCGCGCGCTCAATCTCCTCCTGGGACACGACCCGGCTGTTGTCTCCGTA
>NW_011495016.1:1354590-1354905 GCF_000754665.1 Bison bison bison | reverse complement strand
TGTACCTGCATCAGCTACCACCTGGGGTACCAGAACACAGATTCCTAGACCCCAGTTCCAAGTTTCTGGTCCAGCAGGTCTGGGGTAGGGCATTTCTCACAAGATCCCAGGTGACACTGAGGTGCTGGCCCATGCCCAGACTAACTGACCTCATCATTAGTGAAGGGGATTAAAGTTATGCATTAAATGTTCCAGCCTTAGGAAGGGCCCAATATCCACAGATGGGCTAGAAGGTTAAAGGAGGGGAGAGAAGGTTGGGAGAGAAATGATGGGGATGGTCACACCTGCTTCTGTGGGCCCCATGCCCTGATGTGG
>NW_011495016.1:1348378-1353006 GCF_000754665.1 Bison bison bison | reverse complement strand
TGTGCAGGGTCACGTTCTTAGTGGCTAAGGGAGCTCAGGTCTGCACACTACAGGTTAGATTTTGGCTACACAGTGGTTGAGAATTGAAAAATACTTTCTGTCTTCTTTCAAAGGAACAATGTGTCCATCTTAGCCCAGGCACCCAGTGGGTAACAGCCAGAGGACAGGCTTCTAGCTGTGTCCTAAGAGGGAGAGAGGACTCTGATGGTGGTGTGAAGGATGGGCAAGGAGAGAAAGGAAAGGTCAGGGGAAGACCAAAGACTCGAGTGAGTCTCAGTGAAGCTAATGAATGTAAGATTCAAGGACCCTCATCTGCAGGCAAATGCTAGGAGTTACACAATGTCCTGGGTGAGGGGAGGCCAGGCTGCAGTCAGGGGGTTTTCTGGCTAAGCCTTTAGGATAACTTGCCTAAAAAGGAGAGGGACCAGAATCCTTAAGGCTTTAATATTTTGTTGTGAAATTTTTTCATTAGAAGTAAATATTTACGCTTGTGACTAATTCTGTGTTCCTAACTCTTTCAAGTATAGTCCCTGAAACTGTACAACTTTCGGGCCCCACGAAACTCAGAACCTCTACTCTCTGAACAATCCCATAGCTTCATTTTGTAAGACTCGCCACAGTGTGACCTGAAACTTGCAAAGTTACCAGTTCAGTGGTCCTCAAAGTCTGGTTGGCATCAGAATCATCTGGGAAAGTTTAAAAAATGAAAAGGCCGGGTCCTAACCTGTGTGAATGAGCCAGGGTGGCTGCATTCTTTGTGAGCTCTCCAGACCATTCGGACCCACACCAGTCTGAGAACCAGCACTCAGGTCAATGTTGCTAAGTGTGACTTGAGGCTTGCTGATGGTCACGAGCATTTCCTGACCTCAGGGTCAAGTCCTTGCTTCAGTTCTTACAATCAAATGACGCTCCGGTCCCCAGACTCATTTTTTTTTTTCATGGCAGTAAGAACTAATTGCTAATAACCTATTGACTTAGTCTTTAAGACTTAGTCTTTATGATCACCAACTGATGTTCATAAACAGAACCTGGCACGTTTACTAGCCTTTACTGGGGCACTTCCACTAAGAAGGCCGGCCGCTTTGTAGCACTTGGTGGCATCTCAAAGCTCTAGCGCAAACACACAGAGCAGATCATCGTGTTCCTCCAAAAGATGAGGGCGCTTTGTTTGCAGTGTATCATCACTGTAGTCCTGAGAGGGTTATTCTACGCACTCAGCACTCATTTCCATATTCTTGTGTGTCTGTCCTTTCACCTATCAAGGGACTGCAGGACTAAAATCTATTTCCTAGGCTCCCTTCTGCCGCCAGAAGTAACTGAGGTTCTACCAGTGGGATGCCTGGTGCAAAACCTGGAAACCAGAAGCTGTGGTAAACCGTCACCCGTGTTCCGGCAGAAAGGAGCTTTTGCAGCAGCGAGACTCTGTCCTTGTGTCTTCAGGCTTGGAGCAGCTGTGACATGGGCACCAGTCCCGGCAACTTCCTGGCCACAGGATCCCAGCTGCGGCACTGATTTGAATGCTGGGAGTGCTGACTCTGACTCCCCTCTGCCAGTGATGATGTGAGCGCTGAACCCCCTTATTAAACGAGCAGCTGCTCAGATGCCTACAGAGCTTTGTTTCCTATGCTGAACCATAACTGGTACGGTTCATGCCTTTAATTTTGCTCCCCTGTGTTAATGGATGTGGAGAATAACCATTTATTTCTTTACTTTCTCGTAGTCTGATTATTTTACTGTTACCATTATTGCTGTTTTCAACTCCAACGTTTTGTTATTACCAAGAGTTTTTCCCACTACAGAGACTATGAGAGCAGTTGTGCGGGCAGGCTGGGGAATGAAATTTTTTGCCTTTCCTAAATGGGTTATAATCAAACAAGTTTGAGAGTCATTATTCTAATTAAATCTGCTATTTCAGCCAACTTGTGCTGCATGCGTGCATGATTAGTTGCTTTTGTTGTGTCCCACTCTTTGTGACCCCGTGGACAGTAGCCCGCCAGGCTGCTCTGTCCATGGGGATTCTCCAGGCAAGAATACTGGAGCAGGTTGCCATGCCCTCCTCCAGGGGATCTCCCCGATCCACGGACTGAGCTCATGTCTCCTGAGCCTCCTACATTGGCAGGCGGGTTTTTTACCCACTTGGGAAGCCCAACTTATCTTATGCTACATTAGGGACAAATCACTTATCAGCCACACCTCATATTATCTTTCATCAAACAACATCTTGACTGCACACTCATATAGCCTTATGCCTCTAGTTCTAGTTTTCCTTTAAGAATCAACTCTAGATTTATCATCTGTTTTAAAAAATTTTTTGACCACACCAGGTGGCATGTGGGATCTTACTTCCCCCACTAGGGATCAAACCCACGTCCCCTACATTGGAAGCATGGAGTCTTAACCAATGGACCCCGGAGACGTCCCAAAGTCTATCTTCTTTAACTCATGGAAGGATGTGCCCTATCTCTTCAGTTAAATTCTTTAACTGGAAGATGGTTAAAATTTTTAATCATCCTCTATAATTCATTAGAGATTAGCATATAACATGCTGCTTAATAAATGTCTCTTAAGGACCATGATCATTGTCTCAGAGTCAACATTTCCTCCTCTGATGGCTTCATTTGTCAGGAAGGTCTTCACTGAGAGTTCTCTGTCCAAACCTTGAACATAAAACTGAAGCATAAAGTCAGAATTCACAGAAGATATGTGATGAAGTAGTAAAAATAAGGAACCAAGCTTAAAGAAGAACAAAGCGTACATAACTGTCACAGAATAGACTCACTAAAGGCACAACTGTCTTTGGATACAGTAAGAGATATTTATGATCACTGTGATTACTGTGAGGAAGTGCAAAGAGCCCTCACCTACAGGTAGAAAATGCTATTTCCATGTCAACCATTAGTACAAGCAGGACCCATAAGGAGCTGGCGGGCATCACCTCACTGTACAAAGCAGGTGTCCATCCTGGTTGGGCAGTGCCCAGGCCATTCCAGTTGTTGAATATTTTGAATGTCACCCCTGAGTATAACCGATAACTCAAGGCCTACATAATGGAAATGTTTTGCTATAAACTTCACTCCTTCCTAATATGATTCTTTTCTAGTCCCCATTACAGTCATTTCAAAATTTACTATTTTGGGGAAATCTCTGGTGGTCCAGTGGTTACAACTTCGTAATTTCACTGCAATGGCCCAGGTTCCATCCCTGGTCAGGGAACTAAGATCCCACAAGCTGCACAGTGCGACCAAAAAATAACAATAAATAATGTCCCTACTCCCTTCACAACGCCTATCTCATTCCCAGTGCCTAAGATAGTCCCTGACAGGCACTCATTGACAGTTTACTGAATGTCCCACGAATCAATCTGACCCTTCACTTACCCTTTTAGTTTAGAAAGAAAAGAGAATCCCTCTATGTTCTTTATTTACTTCCCAAATTTGCTGATATTGCTTTTTTTTTTTCCTTAGAAGGTCTCTGAATTTCCTTTCTCCATCAATGGTTTTATCCCATCTTCAGCCATAAAAATGTTCAAGATTCCCCGTGATGAAGGTCTTCCCTGGGTTCTGCCCAGTCGTATTTTCCTTCCCTCTCCTTTGATCTGCTGCTAATCTCCACACACCTCGTCTCCGTTTCCCTCCTAACCACACCTCAGCCACGCTCAACTGTTTTCTCCCACCATCACTTCACTCAGGAGACTGTGAAAGGTCAGAAGCAGCCCATTAACTGCCAGCTCCTCCCACGTCTTTTCAGTCTTCACCGTACCCCGTCTCTCCACGGCGTCTGCCACTGGGGACCGCCTTCTCCTTGCCATACCGGGCTTCCATCTGGCTTCTCTCAGCGCCCCTCCTCTGCCTTTCTGGATGTCCACCCCCCCACCCCCCAGCCCCCACTGATCCTCTCATGTAACTGAGACCAAGGGAAGGGGGACGGCAGGCAAAAAGGCTGCCTGTCGAGGAGGGGAAGGTAGTAGAGTTGAGGGAAAAGTTGGACAAATTGGCTGAAACAGTGGACACAGCTTTGAGACTATGTCAAGGAGGTCAGGCCATTGTTTAAAGGTTTATAAAGCCATGGCTTATGGTCGAGAATTAAATACATCTAGGCATTAAGAAGACAAAAAATTTGGAATGAGCTGAACAAGAAAGGATGCTCAGAAGGACCTAGAGATTATTATACTAAATGAAGTAATTCACACAGAGAAAGGCAAATATCATATGCTATCACTCACGTGGAATCTAATTTTTTAAAATTATACAAATGAACTTTACAAAACAGAAAAAAGACTCTCAGATTCGAAAACACACTTATGGTTACCAAAGGGGAAACATGTTGGAGAAGGATAAATTAGGAGCGTGGGATTAGCACACACAATCCTCTATATATAATACAGATAGCTGACAAGGACCTCCTGTTGAGGGAACTCCACTCAATTCTGTAACAACCTGCATGGGTAAAGAATCTGAAAAAGCGTGGATATATGTATATGTGTAACCGAACTGCTTTGTCGTACACCTGAAACTAACACAATATTGTAAATCAACTACATTCCACAAAAAACTAAAGAAAATAGTGCGCTCACCACTGTGCCAGCCAAGGGGTCATAGAACCGCTCCAGGAGCTGGACGACCGTGCTC
>NW_011495016.1:1339042-1347513 GCF_000754665.1 Bison bison bison | reverse complement strand
TATAAGTTCATATCAGTGTGGTTAACTGATTGTAAAATGACCCCACGTTTCACCTCTCTCTGGGTTTTCACCTTCTTATAATGTGACCTTGCAGCCTCTCCATGGAAGAAGTGGAATTTGTCTTCCTACCCTTGGAATCTGGGTTGGCCTTGGGACTTGCTCTGGCCAACAGGATGTGGTGGAAGTGACCGTTTCCAGCTCCAAGCCTACAATTCAGGGGGCCTTGTGTGCTCCTGTCTCTCTCATTCCGCCACAACCACAAGCCCAGCTGGCTGGCTGGAGGACAAGGCACGGACAGAAGAGTGTTGTGTGGGCCCCACTGCTCACTGCACACACGCGTGACCCCAGCTGAGATCTCCTCTGCCTAGGCCAGACAACAGAACTGCCTGGCTGACCCCAGACTTCAGAGCCAAGAACATATATTCACTATTGTACATTCCTGGGGGCTAGCGGGTGGCTGTCTTGCAGCAGTATCTGTGGCCATCAATAACGGATACAGGCAGTTTTGCTGGAATTGGATCAGAGTCTTAGAAAACCCGTGAGCCATGCAGCAAACAAGAGAGTTCCTTAAACAGCCAGATAGTGTGCTGGTCTCAAGATGCTCTGAGTTCTTTTGGGTTTTTTTTTTTGGCCATGCTGCAGCTTCTGAGATCTTAGCTCCCCCTAGGGATCGAACCCAGGCCACAGTATAGAAAGCAACCGAGTCCTAACCACTGGATCACCAAGGAAGTCCCTGCATCACCATTCTTAATCTACATCATGGGAATCATAGCAGCTTCAAGTCGGGAAGGACTTCACAAGATGTCAAGTCCAGCTCTCCAAGTTTGTGCCAGGGCGCACACCCCAAGCCAGCTCCCATCCTTTGTTTCAGGAAGGAGGAAGTTTGCTAAAGGAAGTCTTTTGTTAATCAAAGAGAAATGTACATCCTTTTGCCTAATACAGCCCTTCAAAGAACTGGAATATTATTTAAAAAGCCCTTTGCATCTTTGGTAACTCCTTTCACTCCCAACATTCCAGCTGCCCTTCTCTGGACACATTGATCAAAATGTCTTTTTAAACAGTAGGCCTAGAACCGATACAACACTGGGGATCTTCCCAGGAGCATACCATGAGTCCATCAGGTCTGTTTCTTTGGGCTCTATGCCTGAGCCAACGGAGCCCACAGCGCTGTTTCTAAACACCTCTGAACAAATCACTCAGATGGTTCATTTGGTCTGCTTATCTAGACCTGTGGGATCTTTTTCAAACAGATAACTCTTCAGACAGGTCTCCCCTATCCATTACTCAGAAGACTGATTTTCTGAATCTAACAATCCAAGAGTCAGTAACTTCCATCAGTTGAATACCTTAACCTCAGAGTAAAGCACTAATTTGGATTCTCTGGTGACTTAGACAGTTAAGAGTCTTCCTGCAATGCTTGTGAACTGTGGTGTTGGAGAAGACTCTTCAGAGTTCCTTGGGCTGCAAGGAGATCCAACCAGTCCAACCTAAAGGAGATCAGTCCTGGGTGTTCATTAGAAGGAATGATGTTGAAGCTGAAACTCCAATACTTTGGCCACCTGATGCGAAGAGCTGACTCATTTGAAAAGACCCTGATGTTGGGAAAGATTGAGGGCAGAAGAAGGGGACGACAGAGGATGAGATGGTTGGATGGTATCGCCGACTCAATGTACATGGGTTTGGGTGGACTCCAGGAGTTGGTGATGGACAGGGAGGCCTGCGGTTCATGGGGTCGCAAAGAGTCGGACATGACTGAGCGACTGAACTGAACTGAGTTCAATCCCTGAGTCCGGAAGATACCCTGGAGATGGACATGGCAACCCACTCCAGTATTCTCGCCTGGAAAATCCCATGGACAGAGAAGCCTGGTGGGCTACAGTCCATAGGATCGCAAAGAGTCGGACACGACTGAGAGACTACACTTTCACTTTCAAAGAAATAATTATAAAATAATTATCTAATCGAAGCACCAATACCAGTGAAGCCTGATTACAATCCTTTGGCCATAGTTATAAAGAGCACCTGCATATCATCTGTCAGAGAAAGGTTGAGTGGAAATTTTACAATCTTCTGTTGGGGTCATCCTGAGAAACCTGGAATGCATGCACAAATCAATGTCTAAATAGGATGTAAATATACTGACACATCCTTCCAAGTTTCAATGATGCTGGTTTAACTATAAAACTGTGTCACCCTGATTATGGTATGTTATGAAAGGGCAGCTCAGACATCACCAAATCAAGACACTCAGAAAAATTACACTCACTTTTCACTACCAAACCACATATTTTAGTTTAACTATATATTCAGTATTTTAGAAGGAAGTCCAGGCCTGTCTTCTGACTCAGGTACAATCTTCTGCATTTCACAGTGATGAGCCAGATATTTCCATAGAGCTTTCCCTTTGCATTCCTAAATTTCTCCAGCTCTTACCTTCTAATTCCTTTTCTCTTATCAAGCAAAGCAAATGTATCCTAGAATATTCCAGAGCTCTCAGAACTCAGTGCTCCACATCTATTCTTTAGCTGCCCTGTTCAGAATCTTCTCAAAGGAACTAGGTACTTGACTCTGGGTGAGGCTTCTTCCCAAACACCCAGACCTACTGGAAACCCCTTGATGAATCACAACCCCACCGAGCCATGGATTTGAGAAGGTCAAATGTGTGAGTCAGTACTGGGTAGAAGGGCAGATGCCAATTCTCCAAATGAAATGGGATGCTTTCAGAGTAACACACGGAAACTCAGAGGCAAAACGCCAACTTCTGAATCACCAAAATCTCTTCATGAAGCTTCACAGTAAGGCTTCCTATCCAGGCATGAAGCACATGCACCTTGGTTTCATTTCTAGAGCCCGACTGTCAATAGGAGCCCCGTACTTACAAGAGAACATCCTGAAATTCCATGATGCCTTGTGCCACCAAGTAGGCACCAAACCGGAAACAGCCAGCATAGGAGAAATACATCATTGCCTGGGTGAAGGCAAATGTAATTCCAAAGACATGTGCTTTCCTCAAAGAGTTTCTGAAAAGAAGACATTCTGACATTTACTTGACTTTCATTTCTCAGTCCTTAAAACATAATCTTTGATGCATTAGCAGTAGGGGATGGTGGCATAGCAGACAAAATGGGTTTCATTTCCAAAACCCTAAGTTTGGTGATCACATCTCCACTTTAATGGAGAACTAACCACACCTCGAAGTGTTGAGGTCAAGGTAAAATAAGCCAAGGACAAGAAGAGTTTGTTAGGGGTTAGTGCACTCCTTCCCTCCTCCCCACCCATGGACATGTAACATGTACGTACTCTACACTGAACAATCGCTCAACACGTGTTGACCCAACACCCATGAGCTGCAGGGACGTGAAGGGCCACGCAGAGGTGCCAGCTGTGTTCTTGTCCTTGGGGACCCAGGAGCTGAGCTGGATGATTCATGCAGTGGAAGTTTCCCTTGTAACACGTTACAGCAAGAGAGGAGGAGGCACCAGTGGCACCCCACTCCAGTGCTCTTGCCTGGAGAATCCCATGGACGGAGGAGCCTGGTGGGCTGCAGTCCATGGGGTCGCTAAGAGTCGGGCACGAGTGAGCGACTTCACTTTCACTTTTCACTTTCATGCATTGGAGAAGGAAATGGCAACCCACTCCAGTGTTCTTGCCTGGAGAATCCCAGGGATGGGGAGCCTGGTGGGCTGCCATCTATGGGGTTGCACAGAGTCGGAGAGGACTGAAGCGACTTAGCAGCAGCAACCGTCTGGGGGTTTAGGGAAGGCGCCCCCAGGGAGTTAACATGTGTGGTTTTGAGCCACATGGAGCTGGGTGGTGTGGGCACAGACTGGTGAGTGGGCCTGTTTCAAGCAGAGCAGCTCAGCTTCTGTTTCGAGGACTGGGCTTTAAACAATTTTTTTCCTATAAAAAGGGTCTATTATAAAACCCAAATCTGTTCATCGTATAAGAAACAAGAGTCAAAGAGGTCGGGCCTGCTCATATCCACGTCACTTTTTAGAGCACTCACTGTGAGTTCATTAAAGGACAAAGGGTCTGCACTGGAGACAGGTACAGAGAACAAGGAAGGGAGGGTGTCCTCAGGAAGCACCACACCCTCAAGCCTCACAGACACCCCAAATCTCACGTTCCACAAAGAACTCACTCCCAGCAGGATCATGTAGTAGGGTCATCACGCAAACACAGGGTCAGAGCCATTCTCAGTATCCTCGCTCCCTCCCCTGCCCTCGGTTACCTGTTCTCACTGGATCTACCTCAGAGACGTCCTTGCCTTAGGTCAGGTCCTGTGATTCCTCTCTTGGAGAATTACAACTGCTTCCCAATTGGTTCCCTTCTAGAAGTCTCTCCACTTACTCCCTACCTTCTGGTCAAACTAATTTTCCTGAAAACAAACCTGATGATTGAAAAAGTCCCCATACTCCCCTCCTACTCGTCAGTGGCTATTACCTGTATGGTACCTGCAAACTCTGGGCATACATATATTCAAACCTCTCCTCCCGAGTCAAAGAAACAACAGTCCGGAAGTTTTCTATCGCTTCAGTGGCAATCTGTAACAGAGAACACTCCGTCACTAAAGGTACAAAAGCCAGCAGTGGCAATGAGTTGGAATTCCAATAGAGAGATTAATATTATATATTAAATAATATTTATTATGACCTCTGAGTTTCTTTGCTATGGAAAGAGATACTAAGTATGTTATCAAATTGAGTTTTAGATCTGGAAAGAACATGAGCTAATTTAAACTCCTCTCTGCAGAAAGAGATTCTCAAGTGTCAACAGATGAAGGTCCTTACCTAAAGCCACATAGCTTTACAGGAGCGAAAGTAACCTGAGAACTCAGTATTTTACCTCTATTGAAGTGCTCTTTCTTCTATGATGGTCACATTTTCAGTTCATAATTATTATATATAAATTATTATAGTATCATTATAATTGCTATTATTAAATATATATAATGTTTATATTTTTCTCTGCATAATTGCCACTTGAGACAACTAAAGAATATTTGGAAAATATTGAAAAGATAAAGAAGGTAATGAAAAATTACATATTAGTGTATTTTACATAATACCTTACATGCTGTTATTTTCTAAAAATATACCTGTTTAACAAAACTGGGCTGAGGTTCTATGTTTGGCTTTACAGCCTTATTTTTTACTTTAACAAATATCAAGAGCCTTTTCCAAGGTTATTAAATATATATATTAACAATGAGTTGTTTAAAGGGCCACTGAACAAAGCTTTTACTGAACTAAGTTTTCAATTCTTATTAAAAAGAATGCTGTGAAAACATCCTTGCACATTTATGTCCATATTAAATTATTGTCTTAGACATTCTTAAAAGTGAGTTAACAAGATCAAAGAAAATAAACTAATTTTTAAGGAGTACAGCACACATTAACACTTTGTTTTCCAGAAAGTTACTATCATTCGATTATGTTTTAGTTGAAAGTTAACTTCTAACAAGGCTATCTCATTAGGACACAAACATCATTTACCACTTTTTAGAGTCTGGGTAAAAAGCCTATAGAAAATACAGAAATCACCAGTATACAATACAAAATGATACTTCAGCCTGCTTCAGCGTGGGACCTTAAAACATCTGTCTGTCTGTTCTCATCTATAAAATGAGGGTAGACAAGAGGGTCTCTGGAGTCCCTTTTAACTCTAATTTTAAGAGAAATAAGTTTTAGATTGTAAGTCTAAATTATAAATCACTATGAGAAATTACCCATATTAAGATGTTCTTCCTTTCTCTGGCCTCTTCCCTGGTCAGAACTGACTCTAATACAGACAAATTCAATTATATTAGAGTGATTTATGGCAAAACAAAAATCACAAACCCAAACTCTCACTGATTCTTTACTGAATCCTACACCAATACCTACCTTTAAAGATAATAGTGAATATTTGGTATGATGTTGTTGGTTTTAAAGACTAATGCAAAAGGCTACTAGAAGAAAGAAATTAATACCATATTCTTAAAAACAAAAAAAGTATTTTAAAAATAAAGTTAAAATTATTATGTTCTGACCCAGCAGGCCAACAAGAATGAATTAAGTTTACCATAAGCTACTAACAAATACAGGGAAATGTCCAGATTCAACTTATGTTAAAATATTTTATGCAATTATTTACTATTATAAAAATTATACTTATTTTAGAAAACACTAACACTGCAGAAAGCAAAAAGTTAGAAGAAAAAATCCACCTCCAGTCAAACCCTCAGAGATGATCATTGGTAGAAATATTTCCATTTATGAGGCTTCAAACACAGAAAAGAGGCTTTTTTTGCATTAGTTAAGAAAATTCAGCAAACTTTAAAACTGTCTGCTGAAACAAAACAGACTTCACTGTGAATTTCAATGTAATGATTTTAAGAAATACTTATTTCTGGGCACATTTTTTCTTATGCCAGTGTGTGTATTGTTTGGTTTGTAACATCATCACTTTATTGTGTGTGGAGAGCCCAATAAAAGTGAGAGTTCATGAGTTGCACACCTTGAATAGTGAGTAAAATAATATAAAAACTGCACAATCATCTTCATCTTGTCACACAAGAAGAAATTAGGAAAAGGCTTAATTACTATTCTGTACCCTCGAAGGTTCATTTACTCCAAATTTTACATAGAGATTCAGTAACCACTATGAGGAAAGGGACGTTTTAATTCAAGAGGAGGAAATATCAATAGCACTGGGTTTCCCTCAGAAACCATCATGTACTAAATGATTTTTAGGAATGCAAAAAATATGCACAGGTTTCCTGAAAAACCTCATACTTCTCCTCCTACCCTTGTAGAAACTCAAGTGTCATTACAGCTTTTATTTCTAAAAAAGAAAAAGCATCTATTCTATAAAAATGTTCATTCGTGAATAATATGACAGAAATCAATGGAGCAGAGACCACGAGCAGTGTAGAGGTTTTAGGAGCCGGCTCTGACATCACACAGTCCTGCTCTGCAATCCTGGCCCTGCTCCATCCTTTTAAGGGGAACAACAGATATGATACTGGTCCCCACCTTAGTAGGGAAGACGGTCATTAATCAATAAACAAGTGGGAAAGAAACATTAAGTGCAGAAAAGTGTCAGTAATGAATTCGAATGTCAGGAGAGACCTCTCAGAAGAGCTATGAAGACCAGAGGGAACCAGCTTGGAATTTTGTAGGACCGGAAAGAAGACCCATGAGGCCAGGGCAGGTGGATGAGGGAGACAGCAGAGCAAGACAGGGTCAGAGAAGTCATCATGGGCTGAGTCATGCAGAGTTTAATAATCCAGGGTTGATTCTATTGCCAGTGTGATCAGAAGTCACTAGAGGGGTGGAGGTTCAGTTCAGTTCAGTCACTCAGTCGTGTCCGACTCTTTGCGACCCCGTGAATCGCAGCATGCCGGGCCTCCCTGTCCATCACCAACTCCCGAAGTACACTCAAACCCATGTCCATTGTGTCGGTGATGCCATCCAACCATCTCATCCTCTGTCGTCCCCTTCTCCTCCTGCCCTCAATCTTTCCCAGCATCAGGGTCTTTTCAAATGAGTTAGCTCTTCACATGAGGTGGCCAAAGTATTGGAGTTTCAGCTTCAACATCAGGCCCTCCGATGAACACCCAGGACTGATCGCCTTTAGAAAGGACTGGCTGGATCTCCTTGCAGTCCAAGGGACTCTCAAGAGTCTTCTCCAACACCACAGTTCAAAAGCATCAATTCTTCCGCACTCAGCCTTCTTTATAGTCCAACTCTCACATCTGTACATGATTACTGGAAAAACCATAGCCTTGACTAGACGGACCTTTGTTGGCAAAGTAATGTCTCTGCTTTTGAATATGCTATCTAGGTTGGTCATAACTTTCCTTCCAAGGAGTAAGCGTCTTTTAATTTCATGGCTGCAATCACCATCCGCCGTGATTTTGGAGCCCAGAAAAATAAAGTCAGCCACTGTTTCCACTGTTTCCCCATCTATTTGCCATGAAGTGATGGGACCAGAAGCTGAAGTTGAACGGTTCTATGAAGACCTACAAGTCCTTCTAGAACTAACACCCCAAAAAGATGTCTTTTTCATTATACAGGACTGGAATGCAAAAGTAGGAGAATTACAACTGCTTCCCAATTGGTTCCCTTCTAGAAGTCTCTCCACTTACTCCCTACCTTCTGGTCAAAGTAATTTTCCTGAAAACAAACCTGATGATTGAAAAAGTCTCCATACTCCTCTCCTACTCGTCAGTGGCTATTACCTGTATGGTACCTGCAAACTCTGGGCATACATATATTCAAACCTCTCCTCCCGAGTCAAAGAAACAACAGTCCGGAAGTTTTCTATCGCTTCAGTGGCAATCTGTAACAGAGAACACTCCGTCTCTAAAGGTACAAAAGCCAGCAGTGGCAATGAGTTGGAATTCCAATAGAGAGATTAATATTATATATTAAATAATATTTATTATGACCTCTGAGTTTCTTTGCTATGGAAAGAGATACTAAGTA
>NW_011495016.1:1338518-1338942 GCF_000754665.1 Bison bison bison | reverse complement strand
CCTGACCTGCATACAGGTTTCTCAAGAGGCAGGTCAGGTGGTCTGGTATTCCCATCTCTTGAAGAATTTTCCACAGTTTATTGTGATCCACACAGTCAAAGGCTTTGGTATAGTCAATAAAGCAGAAACAGATGTTTTTCTGAACTCTCTTGCTTTTTCCATGATCCAGCGGATGTTGGCAATTTGATCTCTGCTTCCTCTGCCTTTTCTAAAACCAGCTTGAACATCTGGAAATTCATGGTTCACGTATTGCTGAAGCCTGGCTTGGAGAATTTTGAGCATTACTTTAATTGTGTGAGATGAGTGCAACTGTGCGGTAGTTTAAGCATTCTTTGGCATTGCCTTTCTTTGGGATTGGAATGAAAACTGACCTTTTCCAGTCCTGTGGCCACTGCAGAGTTTTCCAAATTTGCTGGCATATTGA
>NW_011495016.1:1337292-1338418 GCF_000754665.1 Bison bison bison | reverse complement strand
AGTTCTTTATTTTATTTTTTTTATTGAAGGATAACTGCTTTACAATGTTGTGCTGGTTTCTTCTGTACAACGTGAATCAGTTCTAAGTGTACGTATACCACCTTCCTTCTGAGCCTCCCCCTTCCCCTCCATCCTACACCTCTAGGTCAGCACAGGGCACTAGTTGAGTTACCTGTGTTAAACAGCAGCTTCCCACCAGCTATGTATTTTACACATCCAAGGAGCGGTGGCTGCGTGGGCGCAGGAGGGCCAAGAGGAGCTACTCCACATTCAAGGTCAGGAGGGGTGGCGGTGAGGAGCTACCCCTCGTCCAAGGTAAGGAGCAGCGGCTGCATTTTGCTGGAGGAGCTGTGAAGAGATACCCCATGTCCAAGAGAAACCCAAGTAAGATGGTAGGTGTTGTGAGAGGGCATCAGAGGGCAGACACTGAAACCATAATCACAGAAAACTAGTCAATCTGATCACATGGACCACAGCCTTGCCTAACTCAATGAAACTAAGCCATGCCGTGTGGGGCCACCCAAGACAGGCAGGTCATGGTGGGGAGGTCTGACAGAATGTGGTCCACTGGAGAAGGGAATGGCAAACCACTTCAGTATTCTTGCCTTGAGAACCCCATGAACAGTATGAAAATGCAAAATGATAGGATACTGAAAGAGGAACTCCCCAGGTCGGTAGGTGCCTAATATGCTACTGGAGTTCAGTGGAGAAATAACTCCAGAAAGAATGAAGGGATGGAGCCAAAGCAAAAACAATACCCAGTTGTGGATGTGACCAGTGATAGAAGCAAGATCTGATGCTGTAAAGAGCAATATTGCATAGGAACCTGGAATGTCAGGTCCATGAATCAAGGCAAATTGAAAGTGGTCAAAATGGCAAGAGTGAACACTGACATTCTAGGAATCAGCAAACTAAAATGGACTGGAATGGGTGAATTTAACTCAGATGACCATTATATCTACTACTGCGGGCAGGAATCCCTCAGAAGAAATGGAGTATCCATCATGGTCAACAAAAGAGTCGGAAATGCAGTACTTGGATGCAATCTCAAAAATGACAGAATGATCTCTGTTCATTTCCAAGGGAAACCATTCAATATCACAGTAATCCAAGTCTATGCCCCAAC
>NW_011495016.1:1325974-1337192 GCF_000754665.1 Bison bison bison | reverse complement strand
ACCATCGTGATTATCTGGGTCGTGAAGATCTTTTTTGTACAGTTCTTCTGTGTATTCTTGCCACCTCTTCTTGATATCTTCTGCTTCTGTTAGGTCCCTACCATTTCTGTCTTTTCTTGAGCCCATCTTTGCATGAAATGTTCCCTTGGTATCTCTAATTTTCTTGAAGAGATCTCCAGTCTTTCCCATTCTATTGTCTTCCTCTATTTCTTTGCACTGATCACTGAGGAAGGCTTTCTTATCTCTCCTTGCTATTTTCTGGAACTCAAATGCATTCAATGGGTATTGAATGCTATTCTTTGGAACTCAAATGCATTCAAATGGGTATATCTCTCCTTTTCTCCTTTGCTTTTCACTTCCCTTCTTTCACAGCTATTTGTAAGGCCTCCTCAGACAGCCATTTTGCTTTTTTGCATTTCTTTTTTTTTGGAGATTGTCTTTATTCCTGTCTCTTTACAATGTCAGGAACTTCCATTCATAGTGCATCAGGCACTCTGTCTATCAGATCTAGTCCCTTGAATCTATTTCTCACTTCCACTGTATAATCATAAGGAATTTGATTTAGGTCATATCTGAATGGTCTAGTGGTTTTCTCTACTTTCTTCAATTTAAGTCTGAATTTGGCAATAAGGAGTTTATGATCTGAGCCACAGTCAGCTCCCGGTTTTATGACTGTATAGAGCTTCTCCATCTTTGGCAGCAAAGAATATAATCAATCTGATTTCATTGTTGACCATCTGATTATGTCCATGTTAGACTCTTCTCTTGTGTTGCTGGAAGAGGGCGTTTGCTATGACCAGTGCGTTATCTTGGCAGAACTCTATTAGCCTTTGCTCTGCTTCATTCCGTATTCCAAGGCCAAATTTGCCTGTTACTCCAGGTGTTTCTTGACTTCCTACTTTTGCATTCCAGTCCCCTATAATGAAAAGGACATCTTTTTTGGGTGTTAGTTCTAGAAGGTCTTGTAGGTCTTCATAGAACTGTTCAATTTCAGCTTCTTCAGCGTTACTGGTTGGGGCATAGACTTGGATTATCATGATATTCAATGGTTTGCTTTGGAAACGAACAGAGATCATTCTGTCATTTTTGAGATTGCATCCAATACTGCATTTCAGACTCTTTTGTTGACTAGGATGGCTACTCCATTTCTTCTAAGGGATTCCTGCCCACAGTAGTAGATTTATAATGGTCATCTGAGTTAAATTCACCCATTCCAGTCCATCTTAGTTCACTGATTGCTAGAATGTTGATCTTCACTCTTGCCATCTCCTGTTTGACCACTTTCGATTTGCCTTGATTCATGGACCTAACGTTCCAGGTTCCTACACAATATTGCTCTTTACAGCATTGGACCTTGCTTCTATCACCAGTCCCAACCACAACTGGGTGTTGTTTTGCTTTGGCTCCATTCCCTCATTCTTTCTGGAGTTATTTCTCCACTGATCTCCAGTAGCATATTGGGCACCTAGCAACGTGGGGAGTTCATCTTTCTGTGTCCTATCTTTTTGCCTTTTCATACTGTTCATGGGGTTCTCAAGGCAAGAATACTGAAGTGGTTTGCCATTACCTTCTCCAATGGACCACATTCTGTCAGATTTTATTGCCAGTGTGATCACAAGTCACTGGACGGGTGGAGGTTAGCAATATCTTATTTATGTTTTTAAGAGATGACTGTGGCCTCTGTCAGACAAATATAAAAAGTGGACAGACAGACAAATTAGGCTGCTGCTATGCGACTTTGGGCAAGTTACCTGACTCCTCTGAACCCTGAGTTTTATGATCTAACAGGGTAATTCAAAAGGGTTACTGAGAGTATCAAGTGAGAACAGGTAGCATTCTTAGCATGATGCCTGGTATATAATAAACCATCAACAAGTGGTAGCCTGAGAATGACGATCAGATGGGAGCTGACTTTTACTATTTCATAGACTGGTTGGTGCAGCAATCACTTCCCCTATCTGCTTTTATCTCTCTCTCATGAACCACCGATTTAGAGCATTTACCTCACTCCCGACCTTTATCCAGAAAACCTGCTATTCTCAAACATATGTTTCCATCTGCACCCCTTCACCCCCCCCACTTCCAACAAATGACCAGAGTTTTAAAGCTAATGCAATACTTTGAAGGTGAAAACCTGTGGCTTACAATGAACCAGCTTCCGACTTGTCATCTTCCTACAAACAACCTAAACCTCCGCTCTGGGACACTCTGAACACCTCCATAAACGATGACACTAGAAACAGTAATGCACTTGCTTTGTATGCACGTTTTTTCATCTTCTCATTAGACGAATCAACACCATAGGGGAAAATCCCACAAAGTACAGGATTAAATGAAGTGACTGGTCACAGGACGGACTCCCTGCCAGGGGCTGACGTCACCTGGGCCTGACCACAGCCAACGTCTGAGGGCCAGCACCATGCTGCTGGACTTCAGGACCAAAGGAAACCTCACATGAGGACTTTCTCCCCCAGACAATCAATGAGAAGCACTAAAGCTGATCCAAAGAAGTTTCCTGAAGGAATCCCAAGGACACAGGGTACAAAAAGTCAGAGGAGATAGCAGGGAGGCAAAGGAAGAAGTGAGAGTGCTGATAACCAATCAAAGGACCCTTTTCATCATCCTTATTGGTGAGGTGCCTGGTCCAGAGACAAAGGACCCAAGGCCACTGGATTTGCCCAGGTCGCTGCCTTGAGTCTTAGGCACCTTGGAGGGTCCACGGGTAGATGTCACCCTATCCTAGACAGTAGGCCTAGTTCTGAGGGAGCTCGGCTCTGACCGCTCGTTTCTGCAATGATACAGATCATGTGATATCAGACTATGCTCCACCATTAGCAGACCTCTGTTTTATTTTTCTTTAGTGGAGGATAACTGCTTTACCACCTTCCTTCTGAGCCTCCGCTTCCCCCTTGTCCTACTCCTCTAGGTCAGCACAGGGCACTGAGTTGAGTTACCTGTGTTAAACAGCAGCTTCCTACCAGCTATGTATTTTACACATGGTAGTCTGTATATGTCAAAGACCTCTTTGTTTCTTAACTGAGGTACAACTTGGGAGCATGACTGTCTGCGTTTGAATCGTGGCTCTGAAACTTATGAGCTCTGAGGCACTGTGGCATTACCTGCCTGTGCCTCAGCCTCACCTGCGAAAGGAACTAATAGAAGAACCTATCACACAGGCCTCCCTGAGGAGTAGAGCAACTGCCATACATGCATCTGTTCAAAACAACAACTCTACTCAAAACTCGGTAAAAACCTAAATGAAGAAAGAATTTGACAAAGAACAGATACATGTGTAACTGAATCACTTTGTTGCACACCTCAAACTAACACAACAGTGTTAATCAACTATACTCCAATATAAAGAAAAACTTTTTGGGAAAAAAAGGGGAGATTCAAAATGCAAATCAAGCAACAATAACAAACAGGCAAGCATGCAACATGGTTCCTCCACCCCCAGCAAAATATGTTAGGATAAAGGGTAAACGGGGCTTCCCAGGTGATTCAGTCAGTAGTAAACAATTCGCTTGCCAATACAGGAAACATAGGAGACGCAGGTTAGATCCCTGGGTTGGGAAGACCTCCTGGAGAAGGAAATGACAACCCACTCCAGTTATTCTTGCCTGGGAAATCCCATGGACAGAGGAGCTTGGCAGGCTATAGTCCATGGGGTTGCAAACAGTCGGACATGAGTGAGTGACTAAAAACAACATTAACAGATGGCAAACACAAGTAACATGAAGGGAGGAGGCGTAATGAAAGGGAAAGAGGGATGATATTTTAGCCAGTTAGAGTGAATACCTTTAAGGCTTTTCAAGTTTTTAAAATCTCCCCTCCCCACATCTAATTAAATAGGCCTCCTTTCCTCAGTAAAGCAATGGATTTCTGGAGAAAGGGGAAGGAAGGAGAAAAAGTGATGTGAAAACAATTGTAACTAGAAAAGTCCAACAAAATTAGTCTTCAGTCTGTGAGTCTAAGAATTTGTTTTGCTACTTTTCTTCAGTTTGCAATCTGCTGAATAAGTGTCAAATAAGACTGCTTTGAGGAATGGTTATAAAAACATTCTCAGGGACTTCCCTGGTGGTCCAGTGGTTAAGACCCCTGTGCTCCTAACGCCAGGGGCCAAGGTTCAATCCCTGGTCCAGGGACTAAGATCCCACACGCTGCAACTAAGCTCACAGGCCACAAGGAAGACTCAGCAGAGCCAAGTAAACAAAAACAAAAGCCATCCTCAGAGCACAGAAAGTAGCCACGACTAACAGAACAACACTGCTTAGAGTATTTTACTTACCCAGGTCAGAAATGTTATCTCATTTGACTCACCTTCCCAGCACCTTCCAGTTCTTTCTTATCTTTCAGGGCTTGTCCAGACAGCATTTTCATTTCAATAACTCCTGCTACTGCAATGATGGGTACAATTGCTAACAGGAGAAGTGTTAACTGCCAGCCATAGATGAGGGATATAATAATGCCTGTGCCAAGATTTGCAATATTCTGGGTAATTACAGCAAGCCTGGAGCCTATAGCCTGCAAAACAAACAGAAAACACTGTTAGAGAGACACCGTCCGATCATCTCTAAAGTCCACGCTTATGCATTTTCTTAGAGATTGTGAAAATTCAGCTTTGTGAAAATCTCATCTCCTCGGTTATGATCTAATAAGTTAGTAGTAAAAGTTTACATGTAACTTTATTTGGTTTCCCAGATGAGGATTTTCATGACCTCCGAATAAATATTGAAAGTAGGTCAATAATTCAGAGTTCAATTACATATTTCTATCTCATTTGATTTTTTAAGACCACAAAACTTATCATTAAAAAATGACACCATGATCCCTAATGCAAGCTCTGCAAATTAGCAAGATAAAATAGTCTGACAATTACGTTCAACTGGGACTGTTGGAAATTTCCAATGTTAGATGTATAACTACCCATAATTTAAACCTAATATTGATCATTGAGGGTATCCAGATATTTTGTGGCTTATTTGAGATGCTTATTGTGTTTACAGGGCTTCCCAGGTGGTACAGTGGTCAAGAATCCACCTGTCAATGCAGGAGACTGCGGTTTCATCCCTGGGTCAGGAAGATACCCTGGAGTAGGAAATGGTAACCCGCTCCAGTATCCTTGCCTGGAGAATCCCATGGACAGAGGAGCCTGGTGAGCTATAGTCCATGGGGTCGCAAAAGAGTTGGACACGACTGAGCTAGAGCTAGAGAGACTATGTTCAGAAAAAATACACAGAGCTGAATGTTATGGAATTTAAATTTACGATACTAAGCAGGCATCAGAACCTTCCGTTTACATGCCAGAAGGAGTCTGAAGCACAACTGTCAGAAGCATTCAGTTATTTCCAACTGAAAAGTCAGAAGTCAAAATACAGAGTCAATTCGCTTCACTGCTCTACACTTCTCTTCCTTACCCTGGAAATGCCCCACAACCTCAAGCCTTTCCAAATTCCTGCTCTGGCCCATGTCTTATCAACTCTCCAAATTTCCTCTGCTTGAGTGGGGCCATTCTCAGGGAAAGATTAATGATGGAGAACAGTCTAGAGTGGTCATTTCCACCTCTGGGGCCCTGGTCAAATTTTTCCCAACCCCAAAATGACTAGGTACATTGATTAATAACCAAAGCTTCTGGCGACTCTGAGTTTTAAGACAGAATTCTTTCCCAGCCCCCTGCCTCAATGTCAACCTTCTGAAATCATTTGAAACTTATGTTGATACAAACACCAAACCAGTAACTAGGGGGAAATAGTATTACAAAACTACCAATAGCTCTAGAATTAAATTCCATACCAAGGAATTGCACCAGGGCTGCAAGAAACGGCATATATGACAGAGCATTTATTTTTATCTGATGCCATCACTGAGCTTATATAAAGGGAGGTTTAGCCGTATCTGGCATAAGTCAGAGTGGAGTGGCCTTTCAAATCAGCTCTGTATTTGCACATTTTCAATTTCAAAGTCAAGGGTTATAATCTGGAAAGAGTCTGTGGCACAGGCAAGATGGAGACTGTTCCTTTTTCAGTATCCACAAGCCCTACTCAGAACTCATTTCCCACAGCACCCGACTGCAAGAAGCACTCAGAACATCCCCCAAGTTCACAGCAGACAAATTACTCCAGTACCTAAGCTTCCATACACATAAATGTTTCACTGAGGATGGCAGCCAAGGCCACGGAAATAAGTAAAATGGATTAAAGTGCTTCTTTAATGTACGTGAAAGATGATCCAAAAAACCCTAGAACCTTAAGCTGGCGGGGAAGTAAGCCCCTTGGCATAGTATGATTAAATGCTTTTGGTTCTTTATTCTAATGACACATTCACCATCCCAATATCTATTCCTCATACAGAAAAAGAGTCTCTAGAACACTCCATGGGAGAGCATAGATTACTAGAAGCCAGAAGTTTTTCAACGAGGAGGAGGGTAGGTAACATTCTAAAGCCAGAGCCCAAGAGTGAAACAAGGTTAAGACAAAACCCATCATCCTGTGGATTTTTGTCATAAATAGACCAGGTGGCACTAGTGGTAAAGAACCCGCCTGCCAAGGCAGGAGACGTAACAGACGTGGGCTCAGTCCCTGGGTCAGGAAGATCCTCTGGAGGAGGGCATGGAAACCCACTCCAGTACTCTTGCCTGGAGAATCCTCATGGACAGAGGAGCCTGGCGGGCCGCAGTCCTATATAGGGTCGCAAAGACTCAGACACGACTGAAGCAACTTAGTTTGCACACATGGTGCAGTTAAAGAAGAAATTATCACTTTACCCACCAGTCAAAACCTGCTGGTCTAATAGTTTCTAGTTATATTAATTAAAGATATTCACGTAGCAGCAGAATTTAAGTTTTATAGTCTGATACAATTGTTCCTTTTACCCTTGTTTTAATTTTTTCATACTCGTTTCATTTCTTTCAACCTTTGTCTAAATTTTCTTCCCTCCCCTCTGAATTCAGTGCCCCTAAATTTTCTTACAGCAACTACACACACTTTTTTTCAGTAGCAATTACAATTTTCTGGGGATTAGCAAAGCATTAAAACAGACTGAAAAGATTAAAAAAAAAAAGACTGGGCTTGCATGATACACTGATAAATAATTCCTTTTTAAATAATTATCCTTCTACATGTATTTAGATTATGCCATGAATAAGATGGAAAATAACAAAACAAAGCTCAGAAGTCATCACTATTATAGTGATACAGCATATGATATTTAAACAGATAATATTTTTTCCATAAGACACATGCTATATCGCATAGGTTAAAGGTTTGACATTTTCTAAATGATGATGAGAATTAACTGTAGCGAGAGAATTAGTTTCATGCTCAAATTCTAAATGGCCCATTAGGACAATCACAGCAGAAAGGAGGCAGTCATACCCCTTTAACTTGAGCGGCGTCATTGGCAAGCCTGGTCGTCAATGCTCCCGTGGTGTTTTTAGGGTCATCGAACCAGCTCACATCCTGTGGCAGAGAAACTCATTTCATTATCTCAAAGCCTGACGCATGAGACCTTCAGCTCAAGAGACTCACAGGGTGCCCTTATCTCCTACATTAAGCACTTAGGATTTGACACTGAATAGATAAGAAAAGGACTTAATAAAGTCATAAAGAGAACATTTCTCAAATAAAAATTTTTGAGGGCCTACTCTGTTCCAAACATAATTGCCAGGTGTGGACCTATTCAACAGTGAACAAAAATGACAGACTTGCTGCTTTCATGAAGCAGATTCCAGGGACAGACGCCACAAATTAATACACACCATGCCAAGGGGTAATAATGCTAGGAAGAAAACCAGAATAGGGTAAGAAGGGAAAAGAAGAGGGGGCAGCACCATTTTATAGACTGGGGAGGTGAGCGAGAAGGCCTTCTCAGGTGACCTTTGAGCAGAGACCTGAGGACAGAGAGGGATGAGAGTATCTGGTCAAGGAAGGGACAGCACGTGCGAAAGCCCCGAGGCAGAGGCATTTTTGATCTGCTCACATACAAGCAAGAAAGGGTAAAGGTCGTCACCAGCCTTAAAAGCACCTCCATGTAAATGTACAGAAGCTGCCTCTTCCTCAGGACAGACATCCATGCTCACTGGGCTCTCCCTCTTCCCTACCCCATATCCACTTACGTCAGCCAATGTGTAGAGAGTAGACTGTGTATGGGTAAGGAGGTGAAGCTCTAGGAGATGAGGTCTGGGGAGGTAGTGGGGACACAGAGTTTGTGACTTTACTGGCAAATGCAAAGATTCCAAATTTGGGGAATTCCCTGGTGGTCCAGTGGCTAGGACTCCATGCTTTCACTGCTGAGGGCCTGGGTTCAATCCCTGGTCAGAGAACTAAGATCCCACAAGCTGCATCACGTGGACAAAAAAAAACAAGATTCCAGATTTTACCCTGAGAGATATGGGCAACTTGCAGCAGCTTTTAAGCAGAGGGATGTGATTTAACTTTTATCTTGAAAGAATGATTCTGGTTCTTGGGCAATGAATGAGTGAACTAGGATAAGGATTGAGGCAGTGAGACAGGTTAGGAGGCTGTTGTAATATCGGACAAAGAAGAGGAGACAAGGACAACTCCTAGGACTTTAACCTGAGCAACTGGCAGAATGGAGGGGCCATTTACTGATATTGGGGAGGTCTAGGTGAGGAGTAAGCCCTTTGGCAAAGGGTGGGAGGGGTGTCCAAAGCTGTTTTGGAGACATTTGGTATGAAATTCTTAATAGACATTCAAATAGAGAAGTCAAATAAACAGCTGACTATGGTTTATGGCCGAATAAATGAATTGGGTTTTAAAAAAAATCAACCAAAGAAATCTAGATTAAAGTTTAACACTCAACATAAAACAGGATTTTCTTTATAAAACCACTTACACTTTTAAATACAAAAACACTAAAAATATTGTGAGTGTCTCAGTTTGTGTCTGTTACAAAAATAACTAAGGTCCTAAGAACTTACCTTAACTGTGATTTGCAGTTAAAGCAGCATTTATCAAATATTTAAGAAAAAATGAATTATAATGCATTATAATTTATTATAGTACATATCCATTTGGTTTTTTAAAATTGTTAAGTGCTTAAGTATCTCCCCCATTGGAACATAGCTGCCACATATACAGGCACCACTCTGACTTGAAGACCTTACAATACCTAGTATTATGCCTTGTAAGCAGAAGGCACTTAATGCATGATGGCCGGACTGAATAATTGGTAGAGACGGTATGACACAAATCCTCAGCTCAAATCCAAAGTATAAGGGGCCTAGGAGTCGGCCTACGGCCTGGCAGGGGAATGGGGCATTTTAGCCCTGGGCCCAGGCCCTGAGTCTAGTTCGGATCTGTTATAAATACCGTCTGACTGAAAATCCTGACAAGAGGCCCTACACCAAACAGTGCTCTCTCACTCACTGGACTTGGTCCTGGCTCTGTCAGTCCCAAGCCAGCAATCCCCATCAACACGGCTTGTTTTTAAGCAGCAGGGGGTCATTATACTTATGAGCCAGGGTTTAAACCCTGCCCCATCTCCCCAGGTATATCTGAGGCATTCTTCTGAAGTATCACCGTATTAGTGCTTTTAAAATGTAAAGTTACAAAGTCACAGGCAAAATGTGTGTTAAAGACCCTTTGAACTGATCTGCTTTGAGTGACATGTGTAGGACCCCTCTCCCCCTTCCCCTGAGAAACATTCACATCCACGTGCTGTCAGGGCCTGGGAGGTGCCCAGTGTGGGAGACCTAAGTCACTATCGGCTAGTAACAGTGCAGCTGGAACGAGTCTATCAGCCAAGCCCCTGCACAGAAACCAAGCAGCAGCAAGTGGGCCGCAGGGCTGACTTTTGATCTGTGGAAACAAAGGGTTCAGAGGGCACCTCTTGGCAGGAATAAACAAGAGCATCACGGGTCTCCCAGGGAGAGAAGGAAAGAAGGAGAGGAGAGGGATGTGGGGGCACGGAAGATCGCTTCCATCTCCTCCGCCTGCAGCTGCTGAGGCGGAGGGTGGAGGGGAGCCCGCCTGGGAGACGCCATCTGGCGCGCGGGGACCCTGGTCCCGAGCCCATCCCCAGCAGAGCACCCCGGGCTCGCTCTGCGGCCCCAACAGCAATCCCAGCGCCTGCCCACAGGGCACAGTGCACACCCCCCGGGCGCCATCCCCGGCAGACCTACCTGCCTCAGCATCGACCTGAAAACCAGGTACCGCAGCCGCCTGGTGAGGATCTCGCCCGCTTTGCGGAACGTGAAGCCCTGTGGGGAGGGACACGCCACAGGGAGAAGGCTGGTCAGAGGCCTGGCCGCCGGCGACACCGCGGGAAAGGGACGTGGGGTCAGCGCCGGGGCAGGACACCAAAGTCGGAAGCCCGGTTTCAAGGCTTGGCGGCCCTGCTCCTCAGACAGCGACGACCGCGAGCGTGGCGCACCACCAGCAGAGCTGGGAGGATCTGGTTCTGACATCGACACTGCCGCGCCCCAACCAGCCGGCGGGCCCATTGCGGATCTACAGGAAAGTGGTTCCTCTGTCTCTCTTCCCACTCCCGCTTCTCTCTCTCAGGAACCAGGGCCTGCCACTGAGGAAGTTGGGGAGTTGTTCCCAAGGCAAGGGGAATTCGACTCTAACCCAGGGGTTTATATTATGAATCATCCCAAGCAGGAAAATTTTTGAGAGTGAATTGCAGGGGGTGAGGGGCGGGCACTGGTCACAATTACACCAGACCTGAGGTGCAACCTGGAAAAACAGGAATCTGCAGCCGCTCCAGCCATAAAAGATGCAGAGAACAAAGATATCAAATGCTTTGTTTCCAAGTCAAAAGAAAAGCCAAAGTCTAGGAGAGAAATAGGTTGGAAAGGAAGGCTTACTGGAGACAGAGTTTTCTGCACTGATCTCCCCCCTTTCCCAAGGATATGACCTATGCCTGGGAGGAGAGAAGAGCGTAAGATGTGATTGTATGGCCATGCTGGGCCACATCTGGGGAGGAAGGAGGACAGACCCTCGTCCTGGGAGCTTGGGGATATACAGGGCCAGACTGAGGCACTGCGCCACTTTCTCTCTGGAGCTCCGGGAAGGGGAATTTCACAGATGGAGCCTGCCACACAATGGCCCAGGGAGAGCAGAATGGAAATGGCTGGATGGTGCTTTGGAAGATGGGAAGCCCTAAGAAGAGCCCAGAGTCTCCTGCAGCATCTGAGACACGATGGAAGGCAACCGTAGCTCCTCCACACTCCCAGGGGGCAGGCTGGACATCATCA
>NW_011495016.1:1325138-1325283 GCF_000754665.1 Bison bison bison | reverse complement strand
TCTTTTTTGTACAGTTCTTCTGTGTATTCTTGCCACCTCTTCTTGATATCTTCTGCTTCTGTTAGGTCCCTACCATTTCTGTCTTTTCTTGAGCCCATCTTTGCATGAAATGTTCCCTTGGTATCTCTAATTTTCTTGAAGAGAT
>NW_011495016.1:1324042-1325038 GCF_000754665.1 Bison bison bison | reverse complement strand
CTGGTGGGCTGCCGTCTATGGGGTTGCACAGAGTCGGACACGACTGAAGTGACTTAGCAGTAGCAGCCATTGTAAGTATGTCAGGAACATTATCTCTACAAGTCCTCAGGACAAACCTATAATTACCACTTTACAGAAGAAATGGAGGTTGAGGGAGGCTGGGAAGTGGCCAGAGGCTACAGTTCTAAGGTGGCAGAGCTGGAATCTGATGTGCATCTAAAGAATCTTAACCAGAATGAGCACCCAGAGCCTGGACTATCCCCCAGTAAGCTCCTCCCTTGCTTTTCTAAATGAGGGGCTAACACCATGTTCTAATCCCATTGTTGGCACAGTGCCACCTCTGCACTTCTGAGGTCCTGGAATTCAGAGCCTTTGTTCTCACCCCAGTTTGCCAGGCAAGCCAGGCTCCACTCTCCCTGGGTATCACTGTGTGACAAAGGTACCACTTTGTCTGCCTTTGCGTCACCAATTCAGATTTCCAGCTCAAAGCCTATCCTGCTCCCAACTCCTTAACCAACTGCACCCTCAGCAACCTCTACATTCTCCCAACTTCTCTGGCGTTAATACTTAGTATGACAATCTGTATACAAGTTAGAGTGTCACATTTATTCTCGTTTGATCAGATTCCCCAAAGAGACTTGAAGGACTCAGTAACAAAACAGTCCAGGATTTGGGATCTCCTATCATGTCCAGAAAAGTGTCCTGTCTATTCAAAATATATAAACATGCTCATACCATGCAAAATAGAGTTCTATCTTTAAAAATTACATGTGACTAACCACTCATTCTGGAGAAGGAAATGGCAACCCACTTCAGTATTCTTGCCTAGAGAATCCCATGGACAGAGGAGCCTGGAGGGCTGCTGTCCATAGGGTCGCACAGAGTCAGACATAACTGAAGTGACTTAGCATGCAGGCATGCATTGGAGAAGGAAATGGCAACCCACTCCAGTATTCTTGCCTGGAGAATCCCAGGGACAGAGGAGCCTGATGGGCT
>NW_011495016.1:1323438-1323942 GCF_000754665.1 Bison bison bison | reverse complement strand
GATGACACTAGAAACAGTAATGCACTTGCTTTGTATGCACGTTTTTTCATCTTCTCATTAGACGAATCAACACCATAGGGGAAAATCCCACAAAGTACAGGATTAAATGAAGTGACTGGTCACAGGACGGACTCCCTGCCAGGGGATGACGTCACCTGGGCCTGACCAGAGCCAACGTCTGAGGGCCAGCACCATGCTGCTGGACTTCAGGACCAAAGGAAACCTCACATGAGGACTTTCTCCCCCAGACAATCACTGAGAAGCACTAAAGCTGATCCAAAGAAGTTTCCTGAAGGAATCCCAAGGACACAGGGTACAAAAAGTCAGAGGAGATAGCAGGGAGGCAACGGAAAAAGTGAGAGTGCTGATAACCAACCAAAGGACCCCCTTCATCATCCTTATTGGTGAGGTGCCTGGTCCAGAGACAAAGGACCCAAGGCCACTGGATTTGCCCAGGTCGCTGCCTTGAGTCTTAGGCACCTTGGAGGGTCCACGGGTAGACGT
>NW_011495016.1:1309354-1323338 GCF_000754665.1 Bison bison bison | reverse complement strand
GCATTGGAGAAGGAAATGGCAACCCACTCCAGTATTCTTGCCTGGAGAATCCCAGGGACAGAGGAGCCTGATGGGCTGCCATCTATGGGGTCACACAGAGTCAGACACGACTGAAGCAACTTAGCAGCAGCTGCAACCACTCATTCATTTAATAAGTGATTATGTTTATAATCATCTCACACACAAGTAGGACCTTACCTCTTTTCATCATCAAGAGTCAGCTGCCATTCTCCCCATTCTAACAGATGAGGGAACCGAGGCTTACACAGTTTCAGTTATTTACTTGCCCAAGGACACAGAATTAGGAACTGGTGCAACTCATACCTGACCCTACACCTAACACCAAAGCCCATACTGCCTTACGATGCGGAGCATCTAGAGTGCTTAAACTCCTGGCAATTTCATTTCAGCCAAATGATCTGCAATCTGTAAAAGCATACTTTGAATATGCTTACTACAGTTTTTGTTTGAAGACTGACATTCTTCCATCATTAGAAAGGTTCCTTCTTCAGGAAAAGAATGACAAACTCTTCAGATATTTTTAAAATCAGCATGACTGGCTTATGGGGCTCTGAGGTTTGTTCTTGCTTTTAGAACACTGGAAGATACTTGAGTATCAGAACTGGATGGCAGTACTTATATATCCAAACATGTGTCCACAGCTCCCCTTAGCTTCCATTTCTAAGACCCCTGCTTTTACTTCCAATCATCGTGTTAGATCAAACACTCCGTTCCCTCTGACTTCATGAACATTTCCAGTCAGGGGAGAAGGTGGGGAGAAGGAAGGAAGCAAGGGTTCCTTCCCTTGGGGTGTAAGAGGAAGCCAGAGGAAGAAAACATCTTTGATTTAAGTCAAGGAAACTGACTGCTAAGAGCCCAGTGACTAGAGGAACGACTCTACTAAACAGCAAATCACACAGATGTTTAATAAATCTCGCCAGTTGGGTAATGATACATTTCTCCAAATGGAAAAAGAAAATGAAAATTTGGACACTTACCTGAAGGAAAAATGTAATAAAAGAAATAATTCCAAGGATTAGAAACAACAGTGAAAACAAGTTACTGTTCTGTCGTTTGGTTTCATCATCCACATCTCTGGTGAAGATCTGGCAAAGAAAATATTTAAGGGTTTCAGTACCACTGACGAAATCATTCACGGTCTGACCCATTTTACATCTAGTTATAGTACTTGGGGTCAAGAGGGCCTTAGCATGTGGAGCTCAGGCAGGCTTCCCGAAGGCCAGACTTCAATGGGGCGGTATCGTGCCTTCCCTAGGGCCCAAGGCCTGTCACTCATTCATTGATCCATCCAACTCTTCCTCCACTCATACTCCTTCTTGAAGTAATGGGTGCTTCAAGTCAGCACCAAACCCACTACCGCAGAACTGGGGACAAATACTGTCTTATTCCTCTGATGGAAACTACACTGTATGGCAGTCTGTTGTTTCACCCGGCGACATTTCCAACTGTCCCAAGGTGTCTGGAGACACATTTGCTGATGTGGTTTTGGAGAGCCCAGAAGGTGAGCTCATATATTCAGCCCAGGTCTCTCTGAAGAAAGGAGGCTTCTTCAGCCAGCCTTCTTTGTAGGGTGGCCTGTTAGACAGACAGTGGGGAACTACAGCCAGCTCACCTGGAACCACACTGGGAGACCTTGGTTAAAAGAGCTAAACAGGATGCCTTGGGCTCAAAAAGCATGCAGAGAACAACCACTTCACAGGGAAAGAAAACCATCTTCCTTCACACTGCACCAAAATCTGACTTGTGAGATTGTAACTTTATGGTTGAAAATGACACCATGAAAAGCAGGGCGACCAGTATCTGTCAGCCTGAGTCTTTTCAAGCCGTCCATTTGTTTTCCTCTTAATACGTGGGACGGACATCCCACAGAGGCCAAGTGCTCAGCCCCATCACGTCCTGACAAGTACACGAGTCAGAGACTGGCTCTTCCTTGAGCTGGTGAGATGAATACACGAGGAACCCTGTACACCAGTCACAGAACTGTTGCTGAGGCTGACTCAGAGTCCAGCGATGGCAGGTAGGGGACAGTCACCTGGTCAGTTTCATGGACTGATTTACAGGACCTCATTCCCAGGGCCCTGGGATAGAAACCAACTGCCACGACAAAGTAAGTTTTGAAAAATCAGTTTTCCTATCACAAATAAAACTTCTACATCTTCAAGCTATTATATGAAGGTACAATGCACGTTTTTGTGGCTTTTATATAAATTTACAAATACAAACAGTTCATTCTTTAGTCAGGACTCACAGGTAAGTCCCCAAAATGAACATAAACACTTACTCCTATAATCCTGGAAAATATGACTGAGAATGCTGGTTGCAGAGCTCCATTTATAATGGCGCAAAATACACCAACCACAAAATAAGGCCATTCAGTTATATTCAGCTTCAGAATCCTCCAAAAGGAAACTGGAGGTACACTTTCATCCTGGAAAACACAAAATATTACAACAAACCTGTTAGGAAAATAACTGATCTTAATGGATTGAACTGATATACAGTTCTTCTCTATGAAACAATTTGTAAACAAATAGATCTTATTCCTACTTCCGTATCAACTGACGGCTATGTAAATCTTTTTTAAAGAGTACAGACAGATTCTGTTACATTGTGCCTTCATTTTTAAAGAAATACATGATGATTCCATAAATATTTAAGTCTGACCGTACATCTGGATCCAAGGTAAGAGAAACCCAAGTAAGATGGCAGGTGTTGCAAGAGGGCATCAGAGAGCAAACACACTGAAACCATAATCAAAGAAAACTAGTCACTCTAATCACACTAGGACCACAGCCTTGTCTAACTCAATGAAACTAAGCCATGCCCGTGGGGCCACCCAAGATGGGCGGGTCACGGTGGAGAGGTCTGACAGACTGTGCTCTATTTCTGCTTTACTGACTATGCCAAAGCCTTTGACTGTGTGGATCACAATAAACTGTGGAAAATTCTGAAAGAGATGGGAATACCAGACCACCTGACCTGCCTCTTGAGAAACCTGTATGCAGGTCAGGAAGTAACAGTTAGAACTGGACATGGAACAACAGACTGGTTCCAAATAGGAAAAGGAGTACGTCAAGGCTGTATATTGTCACCCTGCTTATTTAACCTATATGCAGAGTACATCATGAGAAACGCTGGGCTGGAAGAAGCACAAGCTGGAATCAAGATTGCCGGGATAAATATCAATAACCTCAGATATGCAGATGACACCACCCTTATGGCAGAAAGTGAAGAGCAACTAAAAAGCCTCTTGACAAAAGTGAAAGAGAGAGTGAAAAAGTTGGCTTAAAGCTCAACATTCAGAAAACTAAGATCATGGCATCTGGTCCCATCACTTCATGGGAAGTAGATGGGGAAACAGTGGAAACAGTGTTCAGACTTTATTTTTTTGGGCTCCAAAATCACTGCAGATAGTGACTGCAGCCATGAAATTAAAAGATGCTTACTGCTTGGAAGGAAAGTTATGACCAACCTAGAAAGCATATTCAAAAGCAGAGACGTTATTTTGCCAACAAAGGTTTGTCTAGTCAAGGCTATGGTTTTTCCTGTGGTCATATATGGATGTGAGAGTTGGACTGTGAAGAAGGCTGACTGCTGAAGAATTGATGCTTTTGAACTGTGGTGTTGGAGAAGACTCGAGAGTCCCTTGGACTGCAAGGAGATCCAACCAGTCCATTCTGATGGAGATTAGCCCTGGGATGTCTTTGGAAGGCATGATGCTACAGCTGAAACTCCAGTACTTTGGCCACCTCATGTGAAGAGTTGACTCATTGGAAAAGACTCTGAGGCTGGGAGGGATAGGGGGCAGGAGGAGAAGGGGACGACAGAGGATGAGATGGCTGGATGGCATCACTGACTCGATGGACGTGAGTCTGAGTGAACTCCGGGAGTTGGTGATAGACAGGGAGGCCTGGCGTGCTGCGATTCATGGGGTCGCAAAGAGTCAGACACGACTGAGCGACTGAACTGAACATGACAAACGTATTTGTAAGGATGAAAGAACAAAAATGTTTGTATTTGAAAACTCACTATTACCTCTTTACATTATAAACTCTAATTCTAAAGTTCTTATCCTATAAATTATCATTCATAAATTCCACCTTAGAGTTAACACGTTGAGATTTGGGTCTGTGGACCAAGCTAAGGGATAGGACAGGGAATTCTAGATAACCCTTTCTTGCTCCCACGCCTATCCCAGCCTTAGCCCACTCTTAAAGACATCAGTCTGCAGCCTCCTTTGTACCAAAGTTTCTTCTGAACTGAGCTTTCTGTCCCGGCTTTGGGATCCACGGATACTCCTGCGAGTTGATTTTCTTCTGATTAGACTGGATCTTGAATCTTGGGAGGACGTGTACAAGTCATCAATTTTACTTAGGGATTCACCAGGGGTATTTTCTAATTCAAGTTCATTTCCTTTTGTCTAAAATAAACAAGAAATATGCATAAGTTGGTTAGGCGGAGTTAACCAATGAAATCTAATTGCTCAACAGCAGATATCAAGGAAAATGGTAATTTAAGTCCCTTTGGGAAAGGATGAAGTGGAACTGCCATTTTTTTGGTGTGATTATATTTGAAAATTGAAACCATTAAATAAGGATCCCCATAAACTATGCTGAAACAATCTGGCATCCATTCCGAGTATCTTATCTAGTCACCTCCTGTGTGTGAGTGATTTTGGCTCAATCAGATTTGCTTTGAACCAGTGACATCACACAAATAACGGTGCAAGTCATACTGTGAGACACAATGTTTTCAGTAGACATGTCAAAAAAAAGTGATAGGTAAAGTTAGTTTTAATTATATATTTTATCTAACCTTTAATGTATCTAAGATATTAGATTAACATGTAATCAGTGTAAAAACTTTTTGAGATAGCTTGCATTTTTCTTTGGACTAAGTCTTTGGACTCTGGTATGCATTTTCAACTTACAAACACTTCGATTCAGATTACCCACCACTAACGTGCTCAACAGCCACGTGTGGCTAGCAGCTGCTAGAGTGGATACTGCTGCGGTAGCTGGTTAGCCACTCAGTCGGGTCCTACTCTTTTTGCAATCCCATAGAACGTAACCTGCCAGGCTCCTCTGGCTGTGCAATTTTCCCAGCAAGAATACTGGAGTGGGTTGCCATTTCCTTCACCAGGGGATCTTCCTGACCTAGGGATTGAACCCACGTCTCTTGCGTGGCAGGCAGATTCTTTACCACGAGCCACCTGTGAAGCCCCTACTAGAGTGGATAGCTCACTTTTAAGCCTTTTTAACTTTACCTTTCTCTATCCTTCTTCATTTCTCTCCTTTCAAGGGGGAAAAAAAAATCTAAAACCTGGTGTGATCCTCACTCCCTCTGCTTCCCACCCAAAAATTTTTTCCCTCTTCTCAAGATAATCAATAGTAACATTTATTTATAGCACCAAATACAGAAAAATCAGCTCATGCCTGAGATACTTGAGGAAACTGCTAGACTATACCTGCATTGTGACAAGTTTGAAGTAAATGCCTCTCTTCCCCATGAGCTCATTGTGATTGCCTTCCTCCACAATGACTCCATCATCAAGACCAGCGATGACATCAGCATTACGAACCGTGGACAGACGATGTGCTATCACAATGGTGGTCCGGCCTTCTCTGGCCTAAAGGGAAAAAAATCTCATTTTTGAATACATGAATGATTATATGAAAAAAATTCAGTAATTCAATGTATATTTACTGACCACCAATGCCCTGAACATTGCAAAACTGTGTAAGCTATATGAGGCAGTCTCTGGCTTCAGTAAATGTATTGTTAATGGTTTAAAATGATGTTTTAATAAGTATAAACACAAATATGATAGTCTCATATTAATACTATGTAAGCCTCTAAGATTCTACTCCATCTCTACTAGCCTAAGTTTACGTAATAATCAAGGTACAACACTCGAGAGCCCAGGAATCAGTCGATCGGAGCAGATACAGGCCTGCTGCGATCCGTGCCAGCCAGCACCAAGTCCCCCAGGAGGTCACCCTGTGCTCTCTCAGACATCCGGATGACCAAGACAAACAACAGATGTGAGGCAGCAAAGGCCAGACTTCAGGGTTACACTGATGTGAACTCAAATCTTAGTTCTGCTCTATATGCATTCCAGGATCTTACACAAGTCTTTAAACCTGTGTGAGGTTCAACTTATTCACATATCCAATGGGGATATTAATAGTACAAGGCTACTTTCTGGAGTGGTTGTGCTATACAATAATGCACAGGTAGCACTGTGATGTACACAGTAAGTGCTTAATAAATGATGCTTATTTCTAGGGAGAAGCATTATGGAAAAAACTAAGGAGTTAAGTAAATGTCTTAAACACCCAATCTCATTTTTATTTTCATATGGAACAAAGCCAGATAACCAGCACTTGTCTGAGATTTTTTTAACCTTTGTAACTTTCCCAACACTTATAATTTTTCTTATTCATATTTCTCTTCGGGAACTAGCAATAAAATTCTCAGAATAAGCTAGCAAAAAGAGGTATAACGATCAGTTTGAAAAAGAGAAGCAAGAAAAAGTCCTGGAAGAAAAAAAAAGCACATCAGAAAAATTAGGTGGAAACAACTAGAAAGCAGAGAAGACGATCAAGTCTTAGGATGTTTTCAAGGATGAGATGTGGAATGCCCCTTCTAAATGTGCATGAACAGGAAAAGGTATTTTTAAATGCAACCTTTCTAAATTCATTTTATTAATAATTTAATACATAGTAACACCGTAGAATAGAAAGAAAACACAGATAAGCAAAGAGAAGAGGAAAAAGCAGACTCAGTCGCATCTCCATCTATTCTGGTCCACAAAATTGTTTGGGATTTTTTTTCTTTTTCCTGTCTCAACAATCCGTTACGCACTCTGACAGGATGTTTAGAGAAACAGAGTTGTTTTGTTATTAGAAGAGGGGGATAGTTGGAGCATAAATGAGTTTATCTTTCAGTTCTGCCAGGAGCACTTCAACTCACAGCACTTATGGGTTAAAAGGTTCCCGCGCTCCGTGTCCTCACAGAGCGAGCCTACTTATCATCAGACACCGGAGACCAAGCACACGGTAACGGGCGTGGCCACACACTCACGTCTAGCCAGTGAATGAGTCACACGGACTCAGGTACTGCAGGAAGGTCGAACTCTGTTGACGGTCAAGGACATTTCATTTCATTCCCAGCGTCATCAACTCTCTGGCACTCTCCTCAAGATAAGAGGTCTCTCATTTCCCATTGTCTTTGATAGGCATCTGACCTCTTGAGAACTAGATGTAAACCTTCCTCGCGTTGACAACAGTAAAAACTCATAAAACCTAAGTATCAGGGTGATCTCTAAGGCTAAGTTTTTAAGAGCACAATGAAGACCAACTTTCATCTGAGTCTATATTTCTCATTGTTCAACTTAAAAAAATGTGCAAGTATCTTTCAATGAAAGTTTATTCATCTCTACCTAAAAATATACCAGAGAGATAGAAGTTATACAGATCCAGAGAGGCCTGATGGTTTTAATAGCTTAAAGAATTACTTTAGGAGAGATTTCTTTAAAAATAATCTTATGAAGAATTAACAATGGAATGTTCTTATGCTTACAAACCAGCTAGGATTGAACTGAGGTTCACCCACCTTATCCAGGGCCGCCTGAACCACCGCTTCACTCTCCGTGTCCAGAGCTGAGGTGGCCTCGTCCAGCAGGAGAATCTTGGGGTTGCGAACCAGGGCCCGGGCGATGGCGATTCTCTGCTTCTGTCCACCGCTTAGCTGGGCTCCTCTCTCTCCAACCAGGGTGTCAAATTTCTACAACACAGAAAACACAGGAGGATTAAACAACAGAATAAGCTATCTCAGCTCAGATTTTTAAGATGGGACGTAATCCTATAAACAACCCAAACCTCACAAGCAGTATGGTCCAGTTGCGTGTGTGTGTGTGTGTGTGTGTGTGTGAAGTCGCTTCCGTCGTGTCGAACTCTACAACTCTGTATGGACTGAAGCCCACCAGGCTCCTCTGTCCATGGAATTCACCAGGCAAGAATACTGGAGTGGGTTGCCACGCCCTCCTGCAGGGATCTTCCCAACCAGGGGTCGTCTCTCATGTCTCCTGCGTTAGGAGGTGAGTTCTTCACCACTGGCACCACCTGGGAGGCCTCAAACTTAGCAATCACCACCCGAATTAAAAAAACACATCAGGTCTTCCCTCATGGTCCAGTGGTTAAGAATCTCCTTGCAATGCAGGGGACACCTGTGTGAACCCTGGTCCAGAAAGATCCCACATGCCACGGAGCAACTAACCCATGTGCCACAACTACTGAGCCTGTGCTCCAGAGCCCTGGAGCCACAACCACTGGCACCTGGGTGCCTAGAGCCCGAGCTCTGCAACCAGAGAAGCCACCACAGTGAGCAGCCCTCGCCCGAAACTAGAGAAACCCGGCTGGCAGCAATGAAGACCCAGAGTAGTCAAAAAAATAAGTAAATATTTTTAAAAGTGTGTCTACTACTAGTTGATGCTACTAGAGCTGTAAAATCTGGAGTCATCTTGATCTGCCACTTTGGAAGTTCCTCCAGTTTATATTCCTTTCCTGACTTCCGATGCGTCAGGCCAGCATGCCATGACCCTCCAGCACAACGAAGATGGAGAAGGACTTACATTAGGCAGTTTCATGATAAAGTCATAGGCGTTGGCTTCCTTCACAGCTTTCTGAATCTCATCCATGGTGACATCTTCACGGCCATAGCGAATGTTCTCAGCTATCGTGGTGGCAAACAGCACGGGCTCCTGACTCACCACCCCGATAATCTCCCGCAGATACCTTACGTTGATGGTCCTGATATCCTGTCCGTCGATACTGACCTAAAATAAAAAGGAGCTGTGATATCCACATAGCGCAGATTTGTGATGTGCAATCTGCTAAGGTAAGTCAGTGCTGCAGCATCTGGCTGAACAAGAGTCATCTCACCATGCCCTCCGTAGGGTCATACAGCCTCTGCATCAGCTGGACGGTGGTGCTCTTCCCACAGCCACTGTTCCCAACCAGGGCCACCGTCTGCCCACTCCCTACCTTCAAGTTGAGGCCCTTCAAGATCTATGAGAACGAACGAGAAATAAACTTAAACCACAGATTTCAGGACTACATACATTGTTGAACTGTTGAGTAATCATTTCATTGTACCTTAACTTCGTTTCGAGATGGATAATGGAAGTGAACATTTCTGAATTCCAGATTTCCTTTAATATTGTCGGGTTTGTGCCCAGTGTTTGAATAGCTGTCGATGCTTGGTTTCTAAACAGAATAAAATGTCAGAAGGTTACAGCAACTACTAGGTTACAATAAATACTTTCAATTACATTTGTGGAGAGCTGAATAAAAGTGATAAAGAAATAGACTGTTTTAGACAGACAGATAAATGGCCAGCCCAGACTTACGTGATCAATGATCTTGAAGACTTCATAAGCTGCTCCTCTTGCGTTTGCAAATGCCTCAATGTTTGGAGATGCCTGTCCAATACTAAAAGCTCCAATTAATACAGAAAAGAAGACCTGAGGAATGTGAAGTAAAAGCATTGAGTTACTTAGTATTTAGCATGCTTTTTTCATACTTTTAACATTGTTAAATTTTTACATGGCAAGATAACATATGAATACTGACTATTAAAACTATTATTTTTTAAATTGAAGTACTTTTCAGTTGAGAATGCTGAATTAGTCTTACTGGATCCGTGAAATAATAAATTCCATATGACTGGAATATTTTCATGTCTTCAAAGACCAAGAATTTTTTGAGAGCATCAGTAGGGTATAGTGGAGATAAACCCTATTACGAGACTCAGAAACCTGAGGTCTGAACCCTGGATTAACCACTAAATGGCTGTATGTCTTCAGGTGATTCTTCGACAGTCTGAACTTCAATTTCTTTATTTGCAAAAAGAGACAAGATTCTGTTTTCCCTACCAAGCAATCTTAGTGTTGTTGTATCAAGTGGAACAGTACATAGGAAAATATTTTGTAAATATTTTGCCCAAATCAGTTTCTTATCATACATTTGACGCTGTTTCTCTACAGGTGTTAAAGAGGACTAAAGTCACTGTTCACTTCTTTGTAAATCACACAGTAGTCATATTATCCAACAACTTACAGAGAAGAAATTTTGCAAAGTGTTTCTATATTCACTTTCTCGATTAGTCCTTACAACAACACTAGAAGTTATGGCGTCTTACTCCCGTCATTTCCATTTTGCAGAAGACGAACAGAGTCTTCAAAAGTCTAGGTGGCTGAACCAAATCATATAGTCAGTAAGTGGCACAGCCAGAATTTGAATCAGACCAGCCTGATATCAAATCCCAGGCTCTCACTCGCTCTTATTGGCCATTATTTAATAATTCTTCTAAAATATATTCTCCAACAGTCAAACCAACACCACTAAATTTCATTGACATTTTAAAGGTGATTCATCTCTTACTATGATATCACTTACCGTGAGCACTTGTCCAATGGAATATTCTCTTGAGAGGACCAAGGAGGTCCCGTACCAGAATGCCAGGGCGTAGGACGCATAGATCAACAGAAAAGCAGCGCCCATAGAGATGTTGGCCGTGATAGCTTTCTTTATTCCAATTCTCTTGGCTTCTTCCAAATTTTTGTTGTACCTGGGAGAAGTAACAAATTATCACACATGCTTGTAACATCTTACAAAATGGGTCAATACAGCATGATGGTTGTTGAGTACTCAAGACGCACCAAGGCCTCTGATGGGCGCTTTGCATGTATTTTCTCCCTTTTTCCCACAGGTTGACCCTATGATGTTAGTACTATTTTAATCTCTTTGTGCAGAAAAGGAAACTGAGGCCTTACGGAAATTAAGTAATTGGAGGCATGTTCTAAAAGCACCTTCTCTGGCCTTAGCAATAGTGAAATAAAAGAAGTAATACTTAGCAGACTACAGCACTTGCACTGTTTCATAGAAGACAAAACACAAGCTATGAAAACACTTGTGTTTTCCCTTTAAAATCTGCATGCATTTTAAATGTATCAATAAAATGAAGATGTAATGCTAGAAAGTACTCAATACAGACGTGTGTGGGGATGTGGACCCAGAGACTGTCGTACAGAGTGAAGTCAGTCAGAAGAAAACAAGTATCATATATTAACATAGACATGGAATCGAGAAAAGTAGTGCAGACGATCTTATTTGCAAAACAGAAATAAAGACACAGACGTAGAGAACATACAGACACCAAGGTGGGGAAGAGATGGGGTGGGATGAATTCGGAGGTTTGGACTGACACATATACAACTACTGATACTTGCATAAAACAGATAACTAATGAGCACAGGGAACTCTACTCAGTGCTCTGCGGTGACCTAAACGGGAAATAAATTCAAAAAAGAGGGGATACAGGGGTGTGTGTGTGTGTGTGTATACATATATATATCTGATTCTCTTTGCCGTATGACAGACACTAGCACAACATTATAAAGTAACTATACTCCAATAAAAATTAATTTTAAAAAAATAAAGTACTCAATACCAGTAAGTCCTTGAAACCTCTGCACATCAAGGATGAAGGCAGTTTGCTCCCTGCCCTGCCTCCTTCTGGGCCTGCTGGAAGGACCAAATGAGAAAAACACATGTGTAGGAGCAATCTGAGTGCTCTGAACTGCCATCTAAGACTTTTTACATGTGAATAAACCGTGTCCTGTGCTAAGTCCTGTCCAACTCTTTGCAATGCTAAGGACTGTAGCTCTCCAAGCTCCTCTGTCCATGGGATTTCCCAAGCAAGAATACTGGAGTGGGCTGCCATGCCCTCCCCTCCAGAGGGGATCTTCCTGACCCAGGGATCGAACTCAGGTCCCTGTACTGCAGGCGGATTCTTTACCATATGAGTAAAGAATTAATCATTCTTTACTCATATGGTAAAGCAAATACAGGGGATTACACAAAAATGGGCTAAACCAAGGAAGCAAACAAAAACCAAAGCAATGTTGGAGCCCATTGAGACACATTTCCCTCTCTCATTCTAATGATTTAACATAATTTGAGCACTTTTTAAACCCTGGGGAAGTGGTTAATTTCTGATATTCAAATTAAAGAAGATAGGTGCATAGCAGACTGTTCCGCTTAAGAAGACAGATACGGAGATAAGTGAATGGGGATCAGATTCAAAGAAAAAGAAGGATCTTTGCAGATACAGAACGATGGTAAAACAATCAGACAGAACAGACTGTAACTGAGCCCTAAATCTGTCCTTATTCTCTTAAAACAACTCCCTACAGGACATCAGAACATTGCCTTGCAGACAGAGAAGCTCATAATTGCGGAAATGAAAGAGTTTATTTCTAATAGGATGTATATTTTGAGTTCTTTGATCCATAAACACATGATGTTATAAACATTATACACTATTATATTAATTTTTTGGAGGATTTGTTCCATTTGAGAATGTACAAGCAGAGGTCAAGCCCTGCTCAGATATGAACACGTATTCTTTCATGACCTCATGACATTTAAAAACTACCTCACCAATAACCAGTTACCAAAGCATGGCATGGCCCAATGAAATTTACATGATTACTTCCTAAAGAGTAAATTTAAATGGAACTTTATAGTGATAAAATGGTAATACATTATGAAAGTTTCTCCCTCCAAAAAATGTAAATCTCCAACTAGCCAGTTATAACCCTTGAACAGAAAATTATTTTTGAGAAATGTGCTTCAGTGGTTGAATATACATGTCTCCCACTTTATGAGCTGATGTGATACGAAGGTACCACTGGGCATAAACTATACACGATTACACTTAAGGAACTTTAACGCTTATGACTCACACTTTGTTTTGCCTTTATTTCAGTTCTTGCTTACCGAGACTAACGTAGAAATCACTGTGACATGCTGTGTCCCAAGCAGCCAGAGGAAACTTTTGCACAGGAAGAAGCAACAAGGAAGAAAATCACTTAGATGCCAGAAAAGATAAATGAAAAAAAAGAAGTGGGTAAGGAAGGAGGAGAACCAAACACTACTCCTTTTGCAAAGGCTTTCTCATTAGCTTGTCAACAAAAATGTCACATGTACAAAATTAGATATTAAAATCATCCATTAAAAACTGTAGTATCAAAATGGTAAAGTAGGATTTCCTAAAAGGGGTCAAAGTTACATAACAAAACAGTAACAATTAGAAAAAACTATTCTTCTTAAGTAATATGAACTCATTTATCAATGATGCAAATAGCGACCTTTGAGAGCAAGGAAAAATTTCTGCTGTGTGTGCATGTGTGTGTTAGTCACTCAGCTGTGTCCGACTCCTTGCAACCCCATGGACTCTAACCCGCCAGGCTCCTCTGTCCATGGGATTCTCCAGGAAAGAATACTGGTGTGGACAGCTACTCCCTTCTCCAAGGGATCTTTCCAACCTACGGATCAAACCCAGGTCTCCTGCATTCCAAGCAAATTCTTTACCATCTGGGCCACCAGGGAAGCCCCACTGTATACTACTGAATTAAATTCCCCAATTCTGAGAGAATTTGAGAGATCTTACTGTACCTGCTAATTTGAAGAGAAAATCAGAGTAAGACCCTAATTACCTGTCTATGTGGAAGCAGCAAAGGGAAGGGTAAGAACTAGAAGGAAAACTGAAGAATTATATTTGGTCTAAGAATAGCTTTAATAATTCTATTATTGCTATTGTTCAGTCACTAAGTCGTGTCTAACTCTTCTGCCATTCCATGGACTGTAGCCCACCAGGCTCCTCTGTCCATTGGATTCTCCAGGCAAGAATACCGGAATGGGCTGCCATTTCCTTCTCCAGGGGATCTTCCTGACCAATGGATCAAACCTGCGTCTCTCACATTTCATGAATTGGCAGGCGGATTCTTTACCACTGAGTCACCTGGGAAACCCCTTAATAATTCTACTTCCAAATTAAATCCCAAATCCAGGGATTTATCATCCTTCTCCTGGAACACTTCAACAGTTTTCTGAGC
>NW_011495016.1:1308979-1309254 GCF_000754665.1 Bison bison bison | reverse complement strand
CCTCTCCGCCCTCCTGCACCCACGCAGCTGCTGCTCCTTGGACGTGGGGTTGCTCTTCTCGGCCACCACCCCTGACCTCGGGCGTGGCGAAACTCCTCTTGGTCACCGCCCCTGACCTCCGGAGAGGGTTAGCTCAGGAGAGTTACTCCATGTTCAAGGTCAGGACAGGAGGCCCTGAGGAGATACCCCTCGTCCAAGGTAAGGAGCAGCGGCTGTGCTTTGCTGGAGCAGCCGTGAAGAGATACCCCATGTCCAAAGTAAGAGAAACACAAGTA
>NW_011495016.1:1306002-1308879 GCF_000754665.1 Bison bison bison | reverse complement strand
AAAACTAGTCAATCTGATCACACGGACCACAGCCTTGTCTAATTCAATGAAACTAAGCCATGCCGGGTGGGGCCACCCAAGATGGGCGGGTCACGGTGGAGAGGTCTGACAGAATGTGGTCCACTGGAGAAGGGAATGGCAAACCACTTCAGTAATCTTGCCTTGAGAACCCCACGAAAGTATGAAAAGGCAAAATGATATGCTACAGAAAAAGGAGCTCCCCTGGTTGGTAGGTGTCCAATATGCTACTGGAGATCAGTGGACAAATGACTCCAGAAAGAATGAAGGGAGAGAGCCAAAGCAAAAACAATACCCAGTTGTGGATGTGACTGGTGACAGAAGCAAGGTCCAATGCTGTAAAGAGCAATATTGCATAGGAACCTGGAATGTTAGGTCCATGAATCAAGGCAAATTGGAAGTGGTGAAACAGGAGATGGCAAGACTGAACATCGACATTCTATGAATCAGTGAACTAAAATGGACTGGAATGGGTGAATTTCACTCAGACGACCATTATATCTACTACTGTAGGCAGGAATCCCTTAGAAGAAATGGAGTAGCCATCATGGTCAACAAGAGTCTGAAATGCAGTACTTGGAGGCAATCTCAAAAATGACAGAATGAACTCTGTTTGTTTCCAAGGCAAACCATTCAATATCACAGTAATCCAAGCCTATGCCTCAACCAGTAACGCTGAAGAAGCTGAACGGTTCTATGAAGACCTACAAGATCTTTTAGAACTAACACCCCTAAAAAAGATGTCCTTTTCATTACAGGGGACTGGAATGCAAAAGGAGGAAGTCAAGAAACACCTGGGGTAACAGGCAAATTTGGCCTTGGAATATGGAATGAAGCAGGGCAAAGGCTATTTGCTAAGAGAATGCACTGGTCATAGCAAACACCCTCTTCCAAAAACACAAAAGACGACTCTACACGTGAACATCACCAGATGGTTGACACTGAAATCAGATTGATTATATTCTTTGCAGCCAAAGATGAAGAAGCTCTATACAGTCAGCAAAAACAAGATGGGGAGCTAACTGTGGCTCAGATCATGAACTCCTTATTGCCAAATTCAGACTTAAATAGAAGAAAGTAGGGAAAACCACTAGACCATTGAGGTATTACCTAAATCAAATCCCTTATGATTATACAGTGGAAGTGAGAAAAAGATTTAAGGGACTAGATCTGACAGAGTGCCTGATGAAATATGGACAGAGGTTCGTGACATTGTACAGGAGACAGGGGATCAAGACCATCCCCATGGAAAAGAAATGCAAAAAAGCAAAATGGCTGTCTGGGGAGGCCTTACAAATAGCTGTGAAAAGAAGAGAAGTGAAAAGCAAAGGAGAAAAGGAAAGATATAAGCATCTGAATGCAGAGCTCCAAAGAACAGCAAGGAAAGATAAGAAAGCCTTCCTCAGCAATCAATGCAAAGAAATAGAGGAAAACAACAGAATGGGAAAGACTACAGATCTCTTCAAGAAAATCAGAGATACCAAGGGAATATTTCATGCAAAGATGAGCTCGATAAAGGACAGAAATGGTGGGGACCTAAGAGAAGCAGAAGATATTAAGAAGAAATGGCAAGAATACACAGAAGAACTGTACAAAAAAGATCTTCACGACCAAGATAATCACGATGGTGTGATCACTCACCTAGAGCCAGACATCTTGGAATGTGAAGTCAAGTGGGCCTTAGAAAGCATCACTACGAACAAAGCCAGTGGAGGTGTCAGAATTCCAGTTGAGCTATTTCAAATCCTGAAAGATGATGCTGTGAAAGTGCTGCACTCCATATACCAGCAAATGTGGAAAACTCTGCAGTGGCCACAGGACTGGAAAAGGTCAGTTTTCATTCCAATCCCAAAGAAAGGCAATGCCAAAGAATGCTCAAACTACTGCACAATTGCACTCATCTTACACACTATTAAAGTAATGCTTAAAATTCTCCAAGCCAGGCTTCAGCAGTACGTGAACCACAAACTTCCAGATGTTCAAGCTGGTTTTAGAAAAGGCAGAAGAACAAGAGATCAAATTGCCAACATCAGCTGGATCATCAAAAAAGCAAGAAAGTTCAGAAAAACATCTATTTCTGCTTTATTGACTATGCCAAAGCCTTTGACTGTGTGGATCACAATAAACTGTGGAACATTCTGAGATGGGAATACCAGACCACCTGACCTGCCTCTTGAGAAACCTATATGCAGGTCAGGAAGCAACAGTTAAAACTGGACAAGGAACAACAGACTGGTTCCAAATAGGAAAAGGAGTACGTCAAGGCTGCATATTGTCATCCTGCTTATTTAACTTTTATGCAGAGGACATCATGAGAAACGTGGGGCTGGAAGAAGCACAAGCTGGAATCAAGATTGCCAGGAGAAGTATCAAGAACCTCAGATATACAGATGACACCACCCTTATGGCAGAAAGTGAAGAGGAACTAAAAAGCCTCTTGCTAAAAGTGAAAGAGAGTGAAAGTGTTGGCTTAAAGCTCAACATTCTGAAAAATAAAAACATGGCATCCAGTCCTACCACTTCATGGGAAAGAGATGGGGAAATAGTGGAAACAGTGTCAGACTTTATTTTTCTGGGCTCCAAAATCACTGCAGATGGTGATTGCAGCCGTGAAATTAAAAGACACTTACTCCTTGGAAGGAAAGTTATGTCCAAGCTAGATAGCATATTCAAAAGCAGAGACATTACTTTGCCAACAAAGGTCCGTCTAGTCAAGGCTATGGTTTTTCCAGTGGTCATGTATGGATGCGAGAGTTGGACTGTAAAGAAAGCTGAGTGCTGAAGTATTGATGCTTTTGAACTGTGGTGTTGGAGAAGACTCTTGAGAGTCCCTTGGACTGCAAGGAGATCCAACCAGTC
>NW_011495016.1:1297435-1305902 GCF_000754665.1 Bison bison bison | reverse complement strand
ACTGATGTTGAAGCTGAAACTCCAGTACTTTGGCCACCTCATGCGAAGAGTTGACTCATTGGAAAAGACCCTGATGCTGGGAGGGATTGGGGGCAGGAGGAGAAGGGGACGGCAGAGGATGAGATGGCTGGATGGCATCACCAACTCGATGGACGTGAGTCTGAGTGAACTCCGGGAGTTGGTGATAGACAGGGAGGCCTGGCGTGCTGCATTTCATGGGGTTGCAAAGAGTTGGACACAACGGAGTGACTGAACTGAACTGAACTGATCCACTCACCAGACCAATTATAGACAGAAAAACGATTTTAAAACATAAACTAGACATCATTCCTTTGTTTAAATCCCTCAACTGCTTCCCTGTGCCCTTGGAGTTAAATCCTGACTCCTTACCAGGACATGTAAATCCCCATGTTCTGGCCCCCACTCACCCTCAATAGCCCCTCTTCACTTCAATCTCCTCTGACTCAACCGAGCTCCAGTCACACAAGCCTTAGGATATTTTCTAGAATATACCAAAGTCTCTGCCATCTCGGGAAACCTGGAAGACTCTTGTGTCCCTACCCGACTACAGCAGGCTTTTTCTTTTCCCTCAAGTACCAGCCTCCAGGAAACCTCAAATATCCAACACGCGTACCTTCCGTGACCACCATGGTTAAAGTAAACTTGTCCTGCTCACCCTCATCAGCACATTCTTTGATTCCTTCAAAACACATTTAAACAATTCATGATTTAATTCATGTCTCTGATGATTTTTTTCTTCCTTCCTGCTCTCCTCCCTCCCTTCCTTCTCTTTTCTTCCACCTTATTATTTTGACCAGGGATCATATGAGGGCAAAAAAGGCAAAGATACAGCAGCATATCAAGATGTCCAAGACATACAGACTTCCTACAACTCACTGCCTGAGGAACTGTGCTAATTCTTTTACAAGGTTCACATCAACAGGGAAGGTAAGTGTAGTGTTCTAAATACAAACTGATGAAGCATTAGGAATTATCTGAAAACTTAAACAGAGGAATATGATTATGACCTGAAACTTCCTTTTCTTAGGTTTTTAACTGTTCAAAACACTTTTACATTTACTTTTTGAATAATCATTACAAGAATAGTTAATAAAAACAGCTTTTCAAGGAAATTCTGATACGAATACCAAACAACATCACCTAATGCATAAGAAAATTAAAATTGAATAAAATTCAGAAAAGTATTTCTGTCATATTTTGGAGGGTTTAACATAATTATATTCATATTTGAGAAAACATTTCTAAATTTTAATTTTGTTTAACAGATAATTGATTTGTAAGCTTCTTGATGTTAAAAAAAAAAAAAACAACACCAGTGAGGGCTTTGGGTTTTTCAAAATTTATTATAATTTTTGAAGACCTGGTTACTTATTTGTATCAACTTAAAAAAAAAACACTGCTTAATTGAATCAGTTTAATACCAGAATTAAAACTCTATAAGAATGTCAGCATTTAATATATGAATAATGCTAGAATGTATAAAGAAATCAGCCTGAGCACTGATTTTAACAAAGATATTTTTCTTGCTATTTTTTATTCAAAGATGGGAGAAGGAAATGGCAACCCACTCCAGTATTCTTGCCTGGAAAATTCCATGGACAGAGGAGCCTGGCAGGCTATAGTCCACGGGGTCACAAGAGTCTGACATGACTAGGCGACTTTCACTCACTGACAACACACAAGTGAAAACCCAGAGCATAGCACAGTGCTTTGCATGTGGTAGATGCTGAACAAATTTGCCAAATGAACTGAACATTCTGGAAATGGCCAAGCTGGAGAGAACCTTAGGCCATCAGGTTGTAGTCTTGAGTCTACTCCTGATATTCACGAAAAAGTAATTTCCAATAATTTCCAATTTTCTAGGGGACCTTTCAAAGACAGAGTCCAGTAAATAACATCTTCTGAAGAAATAATTCTACACATAAAACGAATCTTTGAATCTAACTGTGTAAGCCCATTTGCTTGTTAAAAAGTTGATCACTATCTTCTATAAAAAAACAAAACAAAAAAATCTGTATCTAATTACTTCAGTTCAGTTGCTCAGTCGTGTCCGACTCTTTGTGACTCCATGAACTGCGGCACGCCAGGCCTCCCTGTCAATTACAACTCCTGGAGTCTACCCAAACCCATGTCCATTGAGTCAGTGATGCCATCCAACCATCTCATCCTCTGTCGTCCCCTTCTCCTCCTGCCCCCTATCCTTCCCAGCATCAGGGTCTTTTCCAATGAGTCAGCTCTTCGCATCAGGTGGCCAAAGTATTGGAGTTTCAGCTTCAACATCAGTCCCTCCAATGAACACCCAGGACTGATCTCCTTTAGGATGGACTGGTTGGATCTCCTTGCAGTCCAAGGGACTCTCAAGAGTCTTCTCCAACACCACAGTTCAAAACCATCAATTCTTCGGTGCTCAGCTTTCTTTGTAGTCTAACTCTCACATCTATACATGACTACTGGAAAAATCTAATTTCATGGCTGCAATCACCATCTAATTACTTAGATCTAATTACCTCAATCACTGCATTAAAAAAAATACTTTCAATTCCTTTCAACTTTCAGTGAACTAAAATAAGATTTATCTAAGTTTTGAATATTGGACTTGACACCTTTCCCTCCTTACACCCAGGTTATACATCATTATAGTTTTTCATTGCTAATAATATCTTCTAAAATTATCATGTTCTTCAAATTTTGGATGCCATTAATCTAAGAAGTATTATAATCGTGTTATTCTATGCAACATTAATAAAGGAGTTTAACAGAACTCTCCATATACAGCAGGGACCCAAAAGGCTACAGCCTGAATATAATAAGCATGTGCACCATGGAAAGTGACAGCAGGAGAGCCTGCTTGTCTCAACCTTGACAACAGATGAAGGGTCGGGGGGAAAACATGTGCCCTGGGAACCGGAACCATAAAAGGCAATGCTTATACAGCATTCACCCTTCAGATGAAGGGTGAGGGGAAAACATGTCCCCTGGGAACTGGAACCATAAAAGGCAATGCTTATCCAGGTCTGAAAAATATGAATTCACTAGTGCGGTTCAAAAACTCCTAGACAAAGAATATAATGTACACGGGCTCAGGTTAATAGTGCCCCCAGTGAGTGGCAGAAGCAAACACAAATCCTTCTTGCAAGAACTCAGCTTCTCAATCCAGACCCACAGCAATTGTAAGATGGCTCTGATTGTAGGATTTGTCTCAATTTCAGAGTTGATGAATCGCAAGAGAAAAATGTGCATCCTAGAATTGACGGAACACTACATGTTCTCTAACTGTTCACTGCTGTTCACAGGAATGCCATTTTTACCCCTGAACTGTCAGCAGGTACCCAGAGGCCTTCCCGTACATTGTTGGTCTGCAGACCTTATTACACTGTTACTAGAGTTGCTGTGTAGACAATCACATATTCTATACAGAATGACAGTTTTGCTTTTTGTTTACCAACCTAATAACTTTTCTTTTTTATTATTCTTACTCTTATTTTTTCCTTAATTTTATTATCTTGTACCAATACAACTCTAAATAGAAATGGTGCTAGCAGACTTGTTTCATTATTTTAAAGGAATGCTATTATTTTACCATTTAATAAAATTTCCTGTAGGTATCTGGTACATACTCTTTATTAAATTAAGAAAGTTTTTGTCATGAATCATCTGTAATCTCATCCATCAAAACAAAATGTCTTTCTTCCAATCAACTACTGTGGTTAATTATATTCATGGATTTTAAATCATCTTTGTACTTATGGGATCAAGCCAACAGGTTCAGAAATTTTTTTTAATCTGATGATAGTTTTCACATTGATTCATTTAGCAAATACTATCTAGACTTTCTGCATCTATGTTTTAGATGAAACTGTCTTATAATTTTCCTCTCTCATATATCTGCTATCTTGTTATGATGTCAAGGTTATACTAGCCTCATAAAATGAACTCACTCTATATATATGTTTTTTTTGTTCTCTTGAACAATCTGTGTAAGATGGGGCTATCTTTCTTGAAGTTTTGGTAAAATCTGTCTGGAAAATTATCTGGACCTGGTGGGTTTTTGCGTGTTTACGTGTGTATGTATATGAAAGGCAAAAGACGGAGATTTTAAGCTGGATTCAATTTCTTTAATGATTATGGTTCTACTCAAGTTAGTGTCTTAAGTGAGAATTTTAACCTATATTTTTCTGGGACATCATCTATCTCATCAGGGATTTTTAATTACTGGTATAAAACTGTAATTCTTAAAATAAATTTTAAAAAATCTATAGCAACGTTTTTCCTTGTTCTCCTTCATTTTGTTTCTGCTTTAACCTGCAAAATACTACTTCATTATTTATCCATATTTTCATAAAAATTAATGATTTTTTGTCAGCCCTTTGCTTCTTTATCTTATTTTCTATTAAAATGTTTTTGCTGTTAATCCTTTATCTTTCTTATACTTCCTTTCTCTGTTATTCTTTTTCTAACTTCTTAATTTAGCTGCTTAGTTCACGAATTTTCAGCAACTTTTAAATTTCTTCTACCCAACACCCTAGTGCTACCACTGGACTCGGATTGATTTTTAATGTGAAACTCTCAGCTTTAGGAAGAGAGAGCTCCCTGGTCCTCAGAGTATTATAAATTCAAACTCTAGCAGCACATGAAGGTGAGGCTTGCAATTTTGATTTCTACAGAGAGATGCTTTCCCTTGGTGCGATAACTAGGCAGAATCAGATAAGATTTGTCGCCCCATGTTGGTAAAGAGATTCTTTTTCTGATACACCTCTCCATTGAGAAAAACTGAAAATGAACGCCAAGTTCAAAATTTCATTCTGTCTCTACTCAGACATTTATTCAGAAAATACTTGGCTGAATACACTCTTGAAACAGTATCCTCCATGACTCTAACAGAGTATTTAACTTCCCCAAACAATATTTACCCCAACTAGTACATTAGATATGTTGTTGACCTGTGGTTGTTTGTATCTGTCCCCTCCCCCCGCCAGAATTTATGCTCCAAGAGAAGAGGGGCTTCATTTGACTGGGTATTTGCAAGGCAATGAAGCAAGACTTTCCATTTTTTAGTCAGACTCATGTTAAGGCAAAAGCAAAAACCTTCGCAAAAAATGAGATAGAGCACAGATGCTGCTTTCCTCTGAACTATAATAGGTACACGGCCATCACAAATCTCTCAGAGGACATCTTTATGGGTATGAAATGTATCATCTGAGAAAAGTACCCTGCAAACACAGTGTGTACAGCTGAAAGAGTATACAGTGAGCACTCATGTAAGCACAGCTGAGGTCATGAAATACAACAATGTCAGAATCAAGATGCCCCTGCCATGTGCCCCACTTTTATCACCAACCCCTCACCTCCCCCAGAAGTAACCATTATTTTGACTTAATGACCCCATCCATCTACCACAAAATACTCATTCTTAGAGAAACAAAAATTAACTTGATGGAGAAAAATTATCATCAGAGATATTAATTATGTTTCAGCCTTAAGAAACTATTTTATCTCACTACCCACCTAGGAGACTCTAGAAAACACTTTCAATTAGCAGATATAAGAAAATTACAACAATTAGAATCACAACTTTTCCAGAATATTAACTATGCTATAATATATCCAAGAAGCTGTTTAAGGAAACATATACATCAGAGAATACCCTTATAATCATCACCAGCAACCTGAAGGGCATTTAAGATGACAGAATTTAACATCTCTACCAACTTAAAAAAGGAGACTCAAACCTTTCAAGTTCTTTCTTTTGTCCTCCAAATGCAATCACAGTTCTAATAGCCGCTAAGACCTCTTCAGCTACTGCTCCAGCTTTTGCATATGCCAAAAGTTCTTTATCAGTAAATGAAGACAGTATCTGTTTAAAAATGCAATTGCAGATAATTTAAATTTTTTTAACAATTTTACCTTTTGTACACAAATGCTGCTGGTACATAGTGTACTGTACTGTATATAAATCTTTTACTCGTCTTTTGTTATGAAGCCCTATTTTTTAGTATACATATTGTAGCCATTTCTTTTTGGACTGAGATGGTATATAATAAAGTAAAATTTCAACTTTCTCACTATACTCCATGGATTCTCATACAAATAAATAAATCTGGGCCTTTGGGGGAGATTTTACATTTTAAAAAGAAGTGTATACGCTAAACATCAATAAATACAGAAAATGGGGCAGTATATCAAAAAAAATAGGTGTACTCAACATAGCAGTTGCTAATTACACTCTGGTTCAGAAATGCCAAGGTAGGAGGCCAGGAGAACACAGGGGACCCAGCCCTGTGCAGTGACAGGACCTCGAGGAGGTCTCCAATGGCAGGGAAGCAGAGCTCCTTCCACCAGGGCTTCTGAGCACGACACTGGGCCACCGTGGAGGTCTCTTTCATGGACGCGCTTTGATTTTCCTGTTCGGTCCCTGAGCATCTGTTCTCTGGAAGGAACAGTACTGGGTCCTTTATATACACAGGATCTCCTTCACCGATTCTTCTCAATTATACCAAGAAGTAGGCATTATTTTCCCCCCTCAATACATGAGGAAATGGAACAAGAAAGAGGTCAAGTCATTTGCTAGTAAGTGAAATATCTAGGATTTAAGGCTTCACAGCATGAATCAACGGCCACAGGAGTCAATCTCTCTCTAAAACCAGCCACTGATATGTGTGGAATCCTAGAGGGCTTTGTGATTAAAACGGAATCAACTGGCATGGGCAAAGAACCACTATTTTTACCTGAAATGCTTGACTAGTCAGCCATCTAAATATTGCACACAAGAATTCAAATCAAATTCTGAGTAAATATATTATCCTCTTTCAATAAATAATTTATAGCATCTGTGGACTCATTTGTATAAGTAATAACAGCCTATTTCTTCTTGTCATAAAAAGTTCAAAGCTGTTTTGATTTTAAGAGTGCATTTCTTCCTCTGCTTGTGCGAAAGTAAAAGGAGCTACGACAGATGTAAGAACGGGTGGGTGAAGGCAAACGAGCCTTTACTAACCAGGTTCTATGTGCAGATGTTGTACTCTATGCGCCTTCTTCTTTGGTACCCAAACAACAACCCACTGATGCTCTAGACCTTCCTGACCTCTCAAAATGACCTGCCTAGGGCTGCCCTATCACATCTGCCAGAACTGCTCACAGCGCTGGGCCTGACCCAGGGAGATCACTGTCATCCCTGAACAAACAGGTCTGCATAAGGCAAGAGGTGCATACAATACAGTTTAGCTCTGTTTCTCTGCTCTTGTTGAAAACCTCAACCATCAACCACACCAGAAACAGCTGACAACAGAAGATTAGCAGAACTATTTTTGACTGAGGAGTTTCAAAACATGCTATTCTAATTTATTGTTGAAATATCAAGTACCATTCCAACTGATTCAGTAAACCTGGCTTCTCTATGACCTTCCATAATGATAAGCATATCCTTAGGCAAGAATACAGTAGAATGTTCATGAAGTGTTTTGTTTTTTAACAGATCATGTCTATTGAAAGAAAAAAAACACTTTCAAATACTCTCAGGAATGTTAAAAGTCAACTTTACTATTCCTCTAATATAAAATAACAGAATGCTGATACTTCCGATATTACAATCACCCACCCAAACGATATCAAATTTCACTAACTCATCCCTTCTTCCAAAGGCTGCTAATTTTTTTTTAACAAAGCCTAATTGTACTTGTGCCAGACACATGAAATTGTTATTCCTCTTAAGTTAAAAGCCAACACAGGCCACTTTATATTGTTCAAACTAATACATTCAGAAGCAATAGTTTTGACCATGACAGATGTTTTGGCCTTCATCTTTGTCCCTTTTGTCCAGTGCTCAGTGTAGGTTTTTATTTCATTTTGTTTGGGATAATTTATACATGCTTTATTTTTTTTAACTTGGTATTCTGAGATAATTGTAGACACAAAGGCAGACAGTGTAGACACAAAAGAAGACACTAAGGAAGACAGTCAGATCCCATAAACCCTTTATCTGGTGTTCCCCAAAAAACATCTTCAACATCTCTTCAGAACAAGATCCCAGCCAAAAATTTAACACTTAGCATTAATTCAACGTTATTCAGATTTACCAGTTTTACATGCACTCGTGAGTGTGTGTTCAGTTCAGTTCAGTCGTGTCCAACTCTTTGCGACCCCATGAATCGCAGCACGCTAGGCCTTCCTGTCCATCACCATCTCCCAGAGTTCACTCAAACTCACGTCTATCCAGTCGGTGATGCCATCCAGCCATCTCATCCTCTGTCGTCCCCTTCTCCTCCTGCCTCCAATCCCTCCCAGCATCATGGTCTTTTCCAATGATTCAACTCTTCACATGAGGTGGCCAAAGTACTGGAGTTTCAGCTTTAGCATCATTCCTTCCAAAGAAATCCCAGGACTGATCTCCTTTAGAATGAACTGGTTGGATCTCCTTGCAGTCCAAGAGACTATCAAGAGTCTTCTCCAA
>NW_011495016.1:1296765-1297335 GCF_000754665.1 Bison bison bison | reverse complement strand
TTTCATTCTGTCTCTACTCAGACATTTATTCAGAAAATACTTGGCTGAATACACTCTTGAAACAGTATCCTCCATGACTCTAACAGAGTATTTAACTTCCCCAAACAATATTTACCCCAACTAGTACATTAGATATGTTGTTGACCTGTGGTTGTTTGTATCTGTCCCCTCCCCCCGCCAGAATTTATGCTCCAAGAGAAGAGGGGCTTCATTTGACTGGGTATTTGCAAGGCAATGAAGCAAGACTTTCCATTTTTTAGTCAGACTCATGTTAAGGCAAAAGCAAAAACCTTCGCAAAAAATGAGATAGAGCACAGATGCTGCTTTCCTCTGAACTATGTCTTAATACCACTCATCATCAATGATTTTGTCGTTCTTGTTTTAATTACCTTTGTAATTTAGTTCAGTAGCCTTTACCTTGCACACAGGTCTTGAGTATCTAACTCACAAACTGATTACCGAGCAACTGCATATTCTTCCCCACATCCTCCCCATGTCACTCTCTTTCAACTATACTTCTTTCAAATGTTTAAATACCCCATCCTACTACCATAGGAGATTTGTGTGTGT
>NW_011495016.1:1274176-1296665 GCF_000754665.1 Bison bison bison | reverse complement strand
CATAACTGTCCTTCCAAGGAGTAAGCGTCTTTTAATTTCATGGCTGCAGTCACCATCTGCAGTGATTTTGGAGCCCAACAAAAGAAAGTCTGACACTGTTTCCATTGTTTCTCCATCTATTTCCCATGAAGTGATGTTAGTTCCAAGCAATGTTATCCTGTTAGATTCACGTGACGACGATCACAATACAGAACAATTCCATCACAAGGATCCCTCAGTCCTGCTTTCTGTAGTCACAGCCACCTCCTTTCCTACTCCTCGTTTCTCCCCTCCACACCATCCCTAACACCTGAAAACCACTAAACTGTTCTGCCTGTTATTTTGTCATTTCAAAAATATTATATAAATGGAGCATAAGGTATGTGACCTTTCGGGACTGGCCTTTTTCACCAAGTGCAAATCTCTAGAGACTCATCCAGGTTGTGTGTGATCAGTACTGCTTTCCTTGTATCACTGGATGTACCACAGCTGCTCAACCAGTAACCTATTCAAGAGTGTCGGGGGTTGTTTCAGTTTGGGGCTATTACCGATACAGCTGCTATGAACACCTGAATACAGATTGAGTGAATACACGAACATAGTCTCTCTTAGACAAATGTCCAATACAACTGCTGGACTGTATGGTAACTGCATGTTTAGTTTTATAAGAAATCGCAGACTATTTTTTCAGGCTGAATACCATTTTACACTCCCACCAATAATGAGTGACCCTGTTTCTCTGCATCTCAGCAGCATTTGGGGTTTCACTTTTATTTTAGCCATTCTGGTAGATGTATAATGGTATCTCATTGAAGTTTAATTTGCTTTTCACTGACGACTAACACTGTTAAACAACCTTTCATGTGCTGACCTGCCACCTGTATAACCTCTCTGATGACGTTTGTTTCTCTCTCCTGCCCATCCCTAACTGGTTCATTTGGGTTGTTTTTCTCCTTAATATATATATATATTATTGAATATAGCTGACTTCAGTGTCTCAGGTGCACAGCAAGGTGATGCAGTTATACATAAACACACATTATTTTTCAGATTATTTTCCATTACAGGTTATTACAGGATATTGACTATAGTTCCCTGTGCTATACGGTAAACCTTTGTTGCTTGTGGCATATTTATTTTTTATTTAGAAATCTAGCATTCTATTTATACTACGTCAAACAAGTAAAATCAAAATGTCATAAATTTTTTTCAATTAGGCAAAAGTTTGTAAGTTTTCTAAAAAATATATATTATCCATACTATTTATATATATGTAGACAAAAGCTTTTCTACTATGCCGAAAAAGGCTTGAGAAAGAACATCAAAAAAAGAGAGAGATGGAGAAATTGGAAAAGATAAACTAAATGAAATGCCAGCACTGAGTAAGAAATAGAAAATGAAACAAACTGAATAAAATTAAAGATTATACAGTCCAGTGGTTTTGAAACATGGTTGCTTAAAAAAAAAAAAGAAAAGAAACATATCTGGAACTCTGGAGGAAAAAAGCAATACCTGAGCATTGGTATTTTTCAAAAAATTCCAAGATAATTCTAACATGCATCTTGATTTTAAAAAGTGATTACAGGTATTTCTATTAAATAGTAGTTTTGGTGATTTTTTTTTAACTATCAAATTTTGAGAATTCCTTATATATTAGATAAAGACTAATCCTTTGTCAGATATACGACTTGCATGTTACTTTTTTCCCAGCTTTTAGCTTGTTTTTTCATCTCCTTTACATGGTTTTCACAGAGTAAGAGTTCCCGCTTTTGGGGGAAAGCAGATAAAGTCTTCTTTCTTCTAGGGGAGGTTGTATAAAATTGGTGTCAATTCCTCTTTAAATGTCCAGTAAATTTTTCCAGTAAAAGTTGCCTGTGCCTGGAGAATTCTTTTTCAGGAGCTCAGAACTTACAGAATAGATTTCTTTAATCACTATTTCATCTTAGTTGTTCTGGATATCACAATATTCATAGGTGACATAAAAATCTACTGGTATCAACATTTTACCACTTATAATTCTGGGTTCAATCACCAAATATGATTTAGAAATCTCCTGGGAAAAGAGAGGCCCAAATTCCTGCTCTTTCTGTTGTTCCTTTTCCCTTCCTGATGCTCCAATATGCCTTGTATCACTTTCCTTCTGTTTGAAGAATTTCATTTAGCCAGTTTTTAATAGGAGGTATGCTAATGGAAAGTTCCTCTATAGTCTTCCATGATCTGGGAATGTTTTTATCTCCCCCATCATTCCTAAAAAATACTTTAACCAAGTATCCACAGTTGACAGGTCTTTTCTTTAAGCACTTAAAAAATACTTTGCCACTTCCTTCTGGTCTTTATGGTTTCAGATAAGAAATATATTGTCATTCAAATTGGTGTTCCCTGTAGGTAATGTGCTGTTCCGGAGAAGGCAAGGGCACCCCACTCCAGTACTGGAAAATCCCATGGACAGAGGAGCCTAGTAGACTGCAGTCCATGGGGTCACTGAGGGTCAGACACGACTGAGCAACTTCACTTTCACTTTTCACTTTCATGCATTGGAGAAGGAAATGGCAACCCACTCCAGTGTTCTTGCCTGGAGAATCCCAGGGACGGGGGAGCCTGGTGGGCTGCCGTCTATGGGGTCGCACAGAGTCGGACACGACTGAAGCAACTTAGCAGCAGCAGTAGCAGCAGTAATGTGCTGTTCATCTTTAGCCAATTTCAGCTTTTTTCTTTGTCTTTAGTTTTCAATGATTTAACTATGATGTGCTTTAGCATGGATTTCTTTGGGTTTATCTTGTTTGAGGTTAGCTTAGCTTCTCGGACCTGAACGTTTGTCTTTCACAAACCTTGGACATTCTCAGCAATTATTTCTTACAATATTCCTTCAGCCTTACCTCTCTCCTTTCTTTTGGGACTCTGGTGGTCACAAATGTTCTATATCGTACTACTGTCCCACAGGTCCCTGAGGCTCTTTTCATTTTCTGTTTCGTGCTGGGCGACTTGTATTGTTCTATTTCCAGTCCACTGACTCTATCCCGTCCTCTCCACTCAACAAGAGTAGCCCCTCCATCGTGACTTCTGTTCTACGGCTGTACCTTTCAGTTATCTAATTCCATTCTGTCCTTTTTTCTTAATTTCTTTTTCACTGCTGATATTTTCTATTTCCTTTTGTTTTAGGATAATTTGTAATTGATTAGTGAAGCATTTTTCTGGTGACTATTCCAAAATCCATGCCAAACAATACTGACATAGGAATTGTATCAGCACTTGTCAGTTAAGTGTTTTTTTCTCATTGAAGTGATTTTCGTAGTTCTTGGTATGACAAGTGGTCTTCTTTTAACTATTTTGGGTGTGATATCTATTATGTCAGGAGATTCTGGGTCCTATTTTAAAGTCTTTTATTTTAGCAAGCAGTTACCCTTTGGGGATTTAGCATATAATTCTTAACCTACTTCTGTGAGTTGTGGGTCAAGCAGCAGTTTTACATTCACTGTCTGTGGTATTACTTTCGTCAGCATGGTTTGTCTGCAGTTGCTGGGGCCCCTGCTTCTGCTACCTGAGGGAGTGAAAGTGTTCTTAAGGCTGGACCACCTCATGTAGGAGTAGGAGTAGTTTCCCCTCCCTTTGCCCCTTAGCTGACCCAGTGTCTCTGGGCGGGGTTAGAGAATTGCGTGCAAAGATCAAAAGAGGCTTTTGGGAGTAGGAAGCTTGCTGGGGCCAAGCCTCTTCCTGTTCTGCCTTCTTGCCCCCGGTGCCTCTGAGTTACAGAACAGAGCCTCAGAATCACAAGGACAAAGCAACTTCCTCCACCAGGCCTCATTTCTTTTTTAGTAAGACTGACGACCAGACAATTGAAGCCTCCATTTATTAAATAGTATCTGAAGTAATGCACAATTAATTATTAAAAGATTAACTTACTGCTTTTCCCCCTAACTTAACTAGAACAAACATCAATACATTTTAGAACAGTTTTTTAGCAAATACTAATACGAAGAATCTGCCTAACCTTCTAGTAAACAGAAAAATCAATTAACACAAAGGCTTTTGCCAAATATTTCAACAGAGATGCAGTTTAGCCACCAAGAACACCATTCAAACATTGTGTTAGTCTGAACAATAAATTAATAAGAGTTCTCAGAACTTCAATTTCTTCCTCTGTTAAATGAGATAATGTCTACACTTTACAAGAACATGTATTTCGTGCCTTTGAGGAAGAAGATAATATGATGGAATGAGGGGGAAAATATTCTGTAATATTCTACAAACTTCTACTTCATATATAGAAAATATTATAGCTAAATGCTGCAAAAAGTGTAACTAACATTTACTAATTTCGGGGGAGATTAAGATATGTTGTTATTTTATACTCTGAAATTCCCTGGGATTTTTTAACCTAAAAAAAGTGGAATCTGGGTAACAAGGTCCTATTGTATAGCACAGGAAATGGTATTCAATAGCCTGTGATAAACCATAATGGAAAAGAATATGAAAAATAATGTATATATATGTATATCTGCATTACTTTGCTGAGCAGCAGAAATTAACATTGTAAACTAACTGCATTTCAACAAATTTTTTAAAAAAGAGAAAAAATATGTATTTGCCTGACACAGTAGATACTTTAAAAAATGGCAGTTACTGTTTATAACAGCAAAACAATATCCATCCCACAGGGTTAAATTTTTTAATTTCTTAATACAGCCTGATTTGTTTTGTGTTAGGCTTGGGTTTGCTTGGCCCTCCGTTATTCTACATCCTTTTGCCATGTGAATGTGTAGCGCTGTCTCTCATTTCTCTTCTTCTCTAAGAAACTACATACCAGGCCAATCTCTCCATGGCCACCTACACTTACAGGAAATCAATTTAGAATGAACACCACACCCAGTCTCAAGAGAAAGGCCTCCCCACGGAGGTAGGAAGGGCCATTTGCATTTTTGCTTTCGTGACAGAGAGGGAACCACAGACCTCAGAGGTACATGCATAAGGGGCTAGAAAAAACCTCTTTTTAAAAAACTGTCTTCACACCAATGGACTTAAGTATGTACAAACACAGAGCCATTTATAATGCTGACAAAACTGTTCTGCCAACAAAATAAATAAAATCTACAAAAACACTGACATCAGTAATGGTAACTGAATGGGACTTACGCGTTAGTCACTGAACTTGAAGCTCTACTTGTGAACATGGAACTGTCTACCGGGAAACACAGCTCTCCGAGAGCCGAGCATGCCTTTTGCATGAAGGCAGAGAAGGAGATGGGAGAGCTCCATCTTTCCCTTCCCCTAATAACAGCACAGAGTCTGGGTGGGGACAACTCAGTGAGCTCACAACTGCCTATTCCCACTGATTGTGAACAGAAGATTTAACACCAAGATATTTTAGAAGATTTAACGTCATCGTCAGTGTCAGGGTCATCATGTGACAGAAACAGCCTTCTACTGGAGGAGTTGTGGAGTGTTTTTTGAGGGTGGAGACGGTTTAATAGCCTGGACTCATAGGCTTCACACCTACCTTTGCCCAGATAGCAGCTGACAGGCCAAGAACAGGACTGATGGCCAGAATCACAAGGGTGAGCTTCCAACCTTTTGTAAATCCTATTATAAAACCGGTGAAGAATGTTGCCATTGCCTGAAAGAACATTCCGATTTTGTCACCAATTCCTTCATTAATTTTGGAGACGTCACTGAAAAAACAGTGTTAGAAATAAACATCAGGATTATGAACACCAGAACTTTTTTCCTGAAGCTAGTTGAGTGTTTGTTTGTCTTAGTGTGGGGTAAATCAGTTTACATCTAGGATTTTGTTCAGGAACATCCCCAGCAAGTATCATGTCACCGCCCTAATGCTCACTCCCACAGGATGTCTTGGGTCTGGCAAGTCCAACCCCTCATTCACTACCAGTCATGCGGGACCTCTTCATGCCCTGCCAGGGTTCTGGGAACGAAAAGACGCATGAGGCACGATCAAGACTCAGAAGGAATTTAGTTTCAGAATTACTTCTGAGGGATGGGCATTGCCTCCAGGGATTACCTCCTGACAGATTTTATGACCTCACTTCCATTTTAAAAGAAGAAGCACACATCAGAGTTCGACACACACCCAGGTACTTACTCTGTGAGGCGGGTGTTAAGTTCTCCAACGTCATGCACGTCAAACCAGCCTATCTCCTGTTTCATGATGGCATGAAAAAACTGTTTTCTGATTCTGTGTACTTGTCTTCCAGCGGCCAGACACCAGAACGAGACCTGGATGTAAGCGGCAATAAGCACGCCAGCACCAATTCCAGAGTAATAGTAGGCGTACCTGAAAAGCAACAAGAAAGCTGCACACACGCCACTTTCTCATCCATGCACTGTCCCCAGCAGACCACCCGCCCTGCCTTTCAGTCATCTGGCAATCTTGACCTCCTTAAAAGCAGAGCTGATGGTCAGCATCCAACTATGGCCACCCTGGTAGAATGTCATGGTGAAGTGTGCTTACTGTTTTGGCTCAAATCCCAGCTCTTAACTGCAATATAGGCTGACTTCACCTTTCCAAGTCCCAGTTTTCTAACTGGCAAAATGGAGATAAGAACTGTAACACAGTGGGACTTCCCTGCGGTCCAGCAGTTAAGACTCCATGCTTTCATTGCCAAGGGCATGGGTTCAATCCCTGATTGGGGGAACTAAGATCCCGTATGCCTCGTACCATGGCCAAGAAAAAGAACTGTGACACAGTAATATATAAAAACACTTGCCTCTGTGCCTGGCATGCAATTAGCATGTAGAGAACGCCAGTTATTGTGAAAGATGTGAGTGGTGCCTAAAAGCATCACAGCATTAGGTGAGGTCTACCAGTGTCATTACACACCTGGATTACCCCGGTATCAGCTGATGAACACTGGGATGGTTTCTGCACACTGGGGAATGGAAAGAAGGGACAGAACTTGCCAGAAAGTGAAACCAAGAACCAAAAGGTCACCTGACCTTTTGGGTTATTAATCTGCCAACAGACAACTGAGAATAAAAAATGTTTTTATATCATCTGCCCAACTGGCCATCATGAGTTATCCTGAAATGCTTAATGAATCAAGTAGCAGGCCCCCCAGTTTAAATTCTAATGATAAAAAGAATGAGTATTTTCTAAAACCAGACCCTTGATCAACTAGAAATGCCAAATTTGTATTTCCTTATCTGAGTCTTCATATAGAAAAAAGCGAACAACATATGTGCTTCACTAAGAAATTACTTTTTAGGTAAAAACAAACATTCAAAAATGAAATACAGGATCCCAATATTCCTGCTTTTAAAAGTTCACAACTTGCCACCCTCAAAGAAAAAACGTATATGAATCATGCAGAAACTATAAAAATGGTGATGTAATAACCAGATAGTTGCTGATATCAATGTTCACAGCCTGATGTAAACGTTATCTTCCCCAAGTTATACCTGGTAATGTACAATGTATTTATCAGGGAAGATAGAATTAGAATACTAAATTTTAGTTAATAGATGACTCAATATTTTTTATCCAAGTGTTAATGATACAGCAAGAGATAGCTAAAAAGAAGCCTCATTTAACAAGTGGAATGTGCTTTGAAAATGAGCTAAAATATTGTAAGCCACCAGTCTACGTTTACTCAGAAAAAAATACCTGTGTTTAAGTATTTATAAGATGATTACAGGCTTCCAGAGCGGTTCAAATGGTAAAGAATCCACCTGCTATGCGGGAGACCTGGGTTCGATCCCTGGGTTGGGAAGATTCCCTGGAGAAGCTAACAGCTACCCTCTCCAGTGTTCTGGCCTGGAGAATTCCATGGACAGAGGAGCCTGGCAGGTTACAGTCCATGGGGTCACAAAGAGTTGGACATGACTGAGAAACTTTCACTTTCAAGATGGTTATAAGACACTGTTTTTCATCAATATTAAAAAAGTGCCTCTCCATAAGAGTATCTGGAGGTGTTTGCTTCTCAACTTTCAAAATATGGTCAAATATGTCCATTTTCTTCAAACCTACTAGAGTAGGATTAGGATTAGGATTACAGGATAATGTGCAATCATTTTCTTGTGAATCACCAACTCATACCTTTGGACATGTTTTATAAGCTGTTCTGAGAGCAAACTTCAAGGTAAGTAAATCATTAATGAAAGCTTCCAAAGTAAGTTGAGGTTAAAAGGACTATATTTATTCTGGAATGTCTTGTTTCATTGTTCAGAATAAGATGCTATATTTAAAAAAATCCTGTTAACTGATCTCATTACATCATGACTAAAGCCAGCCAAGAAGGAAACTAATAATACAAAGCCATTGCAAATAATGTGATTCTTAACTGCATTTTAAACAAGCTCACTTTGAACCCCTCTAATTTCCCTGCAGATGATATTCTATATTTACCAATGCATACATCAGTCTGATCCAGGCTCAGCCTTCACCTTAGAGTGTCTTATGCAGCAAATGCTTTTAAGAAAAAAACCTACATTGTATCCTCCTAAAAAATGAACAATGATGTTGCTCCCCTCAAAATTTTGAATCTTTATTATAATAGTGCAAAAATTTTAACCACATTACAATTGGATTAAGACAGAAAGACTTAACAATAGTAGAAAAATGTCTACTTACGTGGTCATTTCCTTCTCCAGCTTCTTGCCATACTCTGTTCTGACTATAGTACCTAGTTCACCTCAAAACAAACACACACTGTTATGTCTCTTTATTTTCCATTAAAAATATGCATATAAATAGAACTTCCTCCACAGTCCAGTATTAATAATCTGCCTTCCAATGCAGAGGACGTGGGTTCAATCCTTGGTCAAGGAACTAAGATCCCATATGCTGTGCATGACAACTAAGCCCTCACGCTCTGGAGCAGGCATGCCACAACTGGAGAAGCCCACGTCCCCAACAGGAAAAGCCCACGCACCCCCCAAAAAAATCCCACATGCCGCAACTCAGACCCGGCACCGACAAATGAGGAAATTTCAAAAAGATAAGCATATAAAAATGAATCAAACTTGTGTCACTTAACAACTTACACAAAAATGGGTCGAACTAATTTAATTGCAATTATCTATAAGCATCAGGGCATCTGTGCAAATCCTTTACTACTGGATGTGTGCAACCACACACAAAGTTCAGCGAAGCTTATTTGCGCGAAGAAAGCTGCATTGATTAAGAAGGAGTCTGTCACCTGAGATACTAGTGATCCCTGGATTAAAATGTTTTATGAAATACCATTCCAAGAGGACATGGAGAAAAATCTTTTCTGTGGGCTTTGTCCTGATAAATATCAGTGCAGACTTGACCCTAAACCCATTTAGTATTTCAAACTGAACACCACATTTCTTCAGTTTTTATTTTAAAAATGTAAGATACAAAGAAGAATGTAATAAACACCAGTATTATGCAGTATTAGCAGATGTTAACGTTTTGGGACAAGGTACATTAAAACTCTAACACCTCCCTCCAAACACACACACGCACACGCACGCACACACACACACACACGCACTAGCCACTATTCCTATTCTGGTGTGAATTTTTTTCAGATTTTATTTTCTATATGCAATTTTACACATACATCAATACACATACATGCTTATTTTAAAAGACAGAATCACAGTTCACATTCAGTGGCCAATTTTCCATGTCAGTACGTGTGTATATGGGGCCTCCCGGTGGCTCAGTTAGTGAAGAATATCTCTGCAATGTGGGAGACCTGCGTTTGATCCCAGAGTTGGGAAGATCCCCTGGAGAAGGGAATGGCTACCCACTCCAGTATTCTGGTCTGGAGAATTCCATGGAAAAAGGAGACTGGCAGGCTATAGATCGTGGGGTCGCAAAGAGTCAGACACGACTGAGTGACTTTCACATGTGTGTGTATGTGTTATCTTTGTTTTTTCAAAGTTGCATCTATTTCAGTTGCTTCCAGTCTTACTGTTACATGCAATGCCACATTAAACATACCTGTCCACATACATGGTGAATATTTTTGTAGTATACATTGTCATAATCAAGATGGCTGGATCAATGCAGAGAGCACACTTTAAATCTTGTAATCATTTCAAAAGTTACAATGCAACATAAGAGGGCCTAGTTCAGCTGAGTGTGCTCTTGACAGGTATGGGAAAGAAGAGGAAAAGTTTTTCTGGCAAAGAGAACAACACTGCATGTGTGAAGAATGAGTAAGCTGCTTTGGCAGGAGTATGGGTGTGTTGTGTGGATGGAAGGAGGTGGATACATGATTGAAAAGATCATCTAGGCTCCCTAGGTATGGTATATAAAAACTAGTAGACATTATGTGTATATGAGTGTACATGTATATATGTACATGTATATGTGTGTGTGTATATATGTACCTACATATACTTTTCTTCAGATTCTCCAACAGATTGAGTAGAGTTCCCTGTGCTACACAGTAGATCCTTGTTGGTTATCTATTTTATATCATACATGATAATCCCAACCTTCTAATTAATCCCTCCCCAAACAAGAAAAGTCAAATATTTAAGTGTAGCTTTTATTTTAATAAAATACTTGCTTAGATTCTTGACCACTTTCTCCTCTGGCTTCCAGCATCTCATCCTCCTCGTCCTCCCATAACTCTGATCCCTCTCTCTTAGTCTTATCCACCAGTTCCTCAAGCCCTCTCCTCCCTCCATGCTGCTGCCTCTCAGAATTTTACACTCACTCCCAGGGTGGCCTCTACCACTTGCGCAGCTTCAGTGACTCCTGCATCTGTCTGGGCGCCACTCAAATCCTCTCCTTCCTCATAGCTAATGTCTGGTTCAGGTCCCCATTACCTCTTACATCTGCTCTAACAAGAGCCTTCTAACTGGCTTATCTAATACCATCAAGTCTTTATCTTGCCACCAGATCTTCTTTTTGGGAACAAAAATATAATTATATTGCCTCTGTTAATAACCTTAAATGACAGTCCACTGGATAAAGGACAAAGTCCAAGAGCCATACATGCCCTATTAATTCCTTTACAATCTTACCACAATAAGCCACACAATGACTTTCCAGATTTTTTTTTATCCCCACCCTTTCTCCTCATCCCAGTAGCTAGGGCACTGTGCAGCCACTATCTGGGGTTGGGGGTAGGGGGCGAGGATACCACAGCATAAAAGGAAACAGAGCCCAGGTCTGCTTGATCATCACATTCCTGAAGCCTTTGCCCTTGGGACTGGAGAGGAAACAGGGCATGACAAAAGATGCTGCTTCAATTTCATGAGACCAAGCTCTGTCCTTTCAGACGAAAAGCTACTGTCCACATACTGAGATGAGATGGAGGGGAGAAGTGCTGACAGCTTTCCTCCTCTAAGCCCTCCTTCATTCTCCTCTCTCTACCTGGACTGCCTTTTCCTAGTCTTTCTCCTGGAAAAGACTGGTCCTTCACGCAGGAGCTCAGTATGACCTCTTCCTAAGTGGCTTATCTCCAGCAGGGTGACTCACAGGGTCCCAGAGTAACTGACACACGATTCAGCTGACTAAGTCAACCCTAGAACAGACACGCCACGGTTCATACCCAACTCCTCCTGCCGTTTCCACGGGTGTGAGAGCCTGAGAACACGACTGTGTCATTTACCTTTGTACCCTTGGTGCACAGCCTGCTGCTCTGTCTGCTGTACCTGCACCTGTTCCAAAGACGTTCAAGGATTTCACAGAGCCAGCAACACGTAGACCATTTGTAAGAATATGCCAACAATCATTCTGTTTCGTACATGTGTCTTGCATATTGTGGGGTTAAACAGAGATACAGCAGACCACCACCTTACTACCTGGGGTAAGGAAGGCCTTTTCTAAAACCAAGCAAGACCGCAAAGAAACCTACCACTGAACAGGCTTCTGCCTGCAATGCAGGAGACTCAGGTTCAGTTCCTGGGTCAGGAAGTTCCCCTGGAGAAGGAAATGGCAACCCACTCCAAAATTCTTGTCTGGGAAATCCCATGGACAAAGGAGCCTGGCGGGCTACAGTCCACAGGATTAGAGTTACAAGAGTCAGACACGACTTAATGACTAAACCACCAGTGTCCAGCACCACAACTAAAGACTTCATACCATTTTGGAATCACATTTAATTACATTTTTGTCTGACCCAAATATCTCAATAAGTTTAGTAGTTTTAACTACTGAACGCTTAATAACAGTGTAAAGACAAGTATGTGACATGGATACATCTGTGATTTCCTAACTGGTAAAATTAGATTATGTTATAAAGGGGTTTTCAAACCACTTTGCACAGCAGGCTCTGTTCTGGATACTCTGGACACAACTCAGAACGAGAGCGCCGCTTTTTCTAATCTCACTGGATTCTGTGCGAGTAGGAAACCCTTTCACTATCAGACCCCAAACTGCATGTGACAGGGTACCACTGCTGAAATAGTAAGACAGTTAACTTAAGACAGGAACTTTTTTCTGTTACACCTTTCTTCCCATTTGAGAAGCTGTAATAGCCTGGCAGGCTGCAGTCCATGGGGTTCGCAAAGAGTCAGACATGACTGTGCGACTGAACTGAACTGGATAAACAAGTAACTCAATAAATCAACAAGATAAGTGTACTAACTCATAAAAGGGAAATAAAGCAGTGATGCTACAGTAGCTTTGGAGTGGACTGGGGACGAAGGTCTTTCTGTGGGAGAAATGAATGATAAGAAGCTGGGGCAGGTTCTACACGGCCCCTAGCCAGGGAGGAAATGAGAGTGTTCATGGAACAGTGAGAAGGTCACTGTGGGTGGGCTGTACTCAGAAAGCAACAACCAATGAGACTGACGAGGCAGGAGGGGGACATCAGGTGGGCCAATGGAAGACGGATTTATTCCAGGCTATGGAAAACCATTGAGGATAGATGTGACCTGTCCTATGTCTGTAAGAGTTCATTCTTAGGGACTTCTGTCGTGGTGCAGTGGCTAGGACTCAGCAATCCAATGCAGGAAGCCTGGGTTCAATCCCTGGCCAAGGAACAAGTTCTCACATGCAGCAACTAAGAGTCAGCATGTTGCAACTAAAATCCAGAACAGCCAAACACATTTTTTATTTTAAAGCTCCTCCTGAGAGTGTGTGGAGAACTGGATACTAGTGGGCACAGGTGAGTGGAAGCACAGAGAGGAATTGGGAAGAAAAAGGATGACTCAGCACGGGCTGCAGCCGGGACAAATGTGGTGGCAACACATGCAGTGACTTCAGCACTGCTGCTGGGTGGTCGGAGAGACAGTTAGCAGAGGTCCTCCCCTCCACCACTTTCAACCAAGGAACCTCTCTTGGAGCTGATTTCCCCGGGCAGCATCTACGACAGACATCATTCACACAGCAGGATTCTTTGATCAAAGACATGAGGGAACCACTGCCTTCAATGGCCTGTCAGGTCCGTTCTAGCCCCGTTCTAGCCCAAGAATGCTGTGACTCAATTGTTCCCATCATCTGTGCAGGAAGCTCCATCAGACACAAGCAAGAGCGACTTGGACCTTCTGCTTAGATGATCACTCCCCTCTGGCACTTGCCTGCCATTCAGAGTGGCTGGGCTCATCACAGGTGACCGAGGTGCCTCTGGGAGGCACCGTCACTCCTAGCCTGAAGAGCGGTACCTCGGGGCTGCCCTGCCTGATACACTAATATGTAAGTCCACAGGATGGCATCTTAGGGACAGAAAAGACCAAATGAAAAGTTGGGTTTGAAGTGTTTGCTTCCATTTTAGGCAGAATTTGAAACCACCAACAGAGTGGGGAAAATACCAGAATAAAAGGCAGGATTCCTGGCCCAGGAATTCAGCAATGCCCACTAGCAAGCAATTCCATTCTGGCCATGTTGGCTCAGCTTCCTGAGCACTGGTTTCTACATCTACAAAATTATGGGTTTGAGCCAGATGATTCTCTGGGCTCTTTTTCACCTATAAAATTCTGTGATTTGGTCTCTCGTTTATTCATCTCACTTCTTAAACACCTAGAACGAGTCAGGTATTATCTATTTTCATTTTTGCTACTTTTTATAGAGTTTACACTGTAACTAACCTACTTTTTAAAAAAGCATCTCCCCCATAGTAACAACAACAACAAAAAAATCTGACTATTTTACACTACAACTACTATTCTAGAAAAATTAAACATATTTTAAGTTTTTACTCAAACTTAAAAATTAAACTGCCACACTAAACAATATACTGCAAAATACTTTGCCATTATTTGGTATTTGATTTTTCCAGAAATTTATCTCTAAGAATTTTTCCAAAGAAATAGTTGAGAGCAGAAGAAATCCTTGAGCAAATGAAAAAAACAACCATCATGGAAATTTTTACGAAGTACTTAGAACTGAAATATCAGCTATCATTCTAGTCGGAAGCACACTCATCACGCTGGCCTTGACGACACTGACGGCAGTGTTTTCTATCTTTTCAACACCAAGGACACACACCCAAGACCTGCATATTCTTTGTATGTTCATAGTTTAAGCAGCAGAATATGGACATTATTTTGATTACTGGCATTTCACAAATACTTTTCATGTTCCTCATATGAGTTTTAGTGAGGTAAGAATAGAAATGGTAAAAGATAAATAGAAAAGTAAGTTATTTCTACCTTTTTTTCCTTTTTCCCTGAATTATTAACTTGTCTTATAAGTTGAGTGTCTCCTTTTCTCCCTTCCTCAGCCCACAGTCTGGTAGGAGACTAAACAGAACCAACCAAGATATAGTTATGGAGAAAAAGAAAAGTCATCCACGTACCATCAATTGAACCCCTAGAGACAAATAATCAAGAGTTTATTTTCAGGGTACCTCTGGGTGACACTCACACCATGAGACATGGCAGATCTCCCCCAGTACTTTCATTTCTGGATTAACATGTAATCCTCAGTGTCTTCCTTTCTGGGTCTCCCTCTGTCTACCTGATTCCTTGGACTTGGAGCTGGTCTGCATGGGTTCAAATAGTGAGTAATTCTATAACCTTAGTCAATTACATATACTCAACCCTCTGAGCCCTGGTTTCCTCATCTGTAATGTATAGATAATAACAGTATCAACCTCATGCCCATGAAGAAATAAAGGCATTAATACACACAAAGCACTAAGAAGAGTGCCCAGAAGATATTAAATGCCCAATGAATCTTGGCCCAGGAGATTTATCATCCCTTCAACTCAAATGATGCCAAATCTCTAGGCCTACTCTTTGTGCCAAGATTCAGTCTCTTACCTTCAACTGCCTGGATATCGTTTACACTTGTCCCCAACCTGTCACCTTTAACACAACATGTCTAAAAATGACAATCACCTTTACTCAGGCTCATTTTCCGGCAGTGCATAGTCTCATGAGGAAGATGAGAACTCCTAGAAGACTACAGAACTTCAGCACTGGTGAAGCTCTGTCCACACAAGTGGATCAGAGTTCGCAAGGCCCAAGTCAACAGAGATTTTAAAGCAAAGGCAAAATCTAACAAGATGGAGATACAAGGGAGGATATCAGGATATCAGGTCCACAACAAAAAGATAATTAGAGAAAGGTGTTACAAGAAGGAAAGATGATAATGGGTCTATTACAGCAGCAGAGAAGGACATGTTCACTCAAAAGTTTTTACGACTGTCTAGTTAAAGCCTATGTTTATTGTAAAACTCCCAGACTTTCAAGAGCCTTAGCAAATCCAAGCTTCCTTAAGCAAGGAATACTTCCTGCCCAACAAGGAGGCTCTGGTACCTAGTCTGCCCCCATGAAGAGGTCACGAGGTTCTACCTGGAGAAGGACAAGAAGAAAGGTCTGAGAGTGTCTGGGGTTCCAAAAGGCTGATTCTCCCACCAGAAGCATCAGAAAACTTTCTTGCCTTCGTCTCCAGGACCAACATCAAAACCTTTGAAATCCTTCCCGTCCAGGCAAACTTCAGGACATTTGGAAGTCTGAATCTGCAAACAGGTTTATAACAGAATACTGACTGTCCTTGGGTAAAAATTACTGTACAGATAAATCATAAAGACACAGAAGAATATATGACAGGGGAGAGGCAATCAGGAGTAGTGGTGAGAGAAGGGTATTAGCTTTGTTTTTTATTTAACATTTGTTTTTAAATGTTTTCACTTGTTACACAGAACATGTCTAGTTTGTGCATGAGAGAGATACCAACTGACCAAACTTGGTTATCACCTCCTCCTGGAAGCCTCCCATGATTCCTAAATGGAGCCAAACACCTATCCTTCCCTTCCCAAGTATTTTGTGTATCTCTGTATCACAGCACTACTCACATCCACTGCATTGGTTGGCTCCCTGTCCATTCCACCCATTATACCAAGTTTCCTGGGGGCTGGAAATGCTTCTTTAGGACACATACTATTGCTGGTACATAGAGCACTCTGTCAACTTTTTAAAAAATGCACGAGAGTTGTGAGCTAAGTTTTATTTTAGGCAAAATGAGGGTTATAGTCTGGGAGATAGCACCTCATATAGCTCTGAGAAACTGCTCCAAACAAGTGGCGAGGGAAGGACAGTATATATTCAATTTTGATAAAGGGGGAGTTCACGCAATTAAGCACTTATCTTTGCAAAGGTTTTCTGCTAGTCAAGAGAAACTAATGTCCCCATGAAGGAAATAAGTGCTTTTCTAGATATGAGGAGATGCAAGAACTGGCCTCCTAAGATCCAATCCTGAAAACACCTATCTGAAGACCTGTTCTGCCAGTTCTCCAGAGCACAGAGTGCCTCATTTCTAATCCCCATCCTAAACTCCCCTAAAGGAAGTAGCCATAAATAGTATAATAATGTCTGTGGCTTCCATGAAAGCAGCCATAGATAATATGCAAACAAGTGGGCATGTCTGTGTTCCACTAAAACTTTATGTACAGATACTGAAATTTCAATTTCAAATTATTTTATAATGTGTCACAAAATATTTTTCTTTCATTTTTTCCCAGTGATTTAAAAATGCAAAAATCATTCTAAGCTCACAGATGGCGTAAAAAGAGGCAATAGGCCAGATATGGCCCACGGGCCATAGTTTGAGGCCCTTGCCTTTCCTGAAAGGCATGGCTAGCAGTCCATAGTTACTAAGGAAACGCACCTGAGAAGGACAGCTTCACATTTATAACAGGTACTGAGTGACTTGCAGTCTGCCTTTCAACAACTATAAAAACTGAGTTAGTATCACAGAGTTCTGAAAAGATGAAAGGAGATAAGGAGCCATATCACTGCAAGTTATGTAGGTTCATTTGTGAGGAGCATGGAAGCATGAGCTTCTTGTTGATAATTATTACAAATATTAACAATTATTGAGCACTTTTTTTATGACTAATCCCTCTTCTGTGAGTCTTAAGTGAGGAATCCATTTAATTCTCACAATCATTCTATGAAGTAGGTTCTACCGCTATCTAACTGTTCCAAAGATGAGGAGATTAAGGTATGAAAATAATCCCCCAATCGTCTTAACTAAAAACTGACAAAGGTGGAGTTTCAGAGCCAGGCGTCCTACGCTCCAGAGCCAGCACTGTAACTACTGAATACAGCATCTCTTCAGAAGGTAGCAGAGACAGAGACCAAACGTCCAAATAGTTCTCTAGGTTTCCCCAAGACTGGAAGAGGGAGCTGAATGGGAGGGACTGGCAAGGAATGCAACATGAACTACCTCCCCAGGTGGAAACTCCATGATCCGAACATCTATGACGATGCGTGCCGAGGAGGAGCAAGTCTCCACAGCCGGACCATTGTGAGGACTTACTACGCTACTAGGTAACTAGGTCAGGTTACTGTCCGTCTCACACGTAAATACGGACCAGGCAAAGCCAAGACACAGCAATGGTTAGGACTCCTACGTAAAGAGCTCGATTATTTTCTTATGAAAGTAAGGGCCGAGTAATTTTTCAGTGATCAAGATAAAATGTATATAAATGTTAATGCAGTTTTAAAAAAAAGACCAGTTGAACACACATCCCAATGTTCATAGCAGCATTATTTGCAGTTGCCCAAGATATGGAAGCAACCTAAGTGTCCACTGACAGATAAATGGTTAAAGATGTGGTGTATATATACATATACAATCGATCACTACTGAGCCACAAAAAAGAACAAAATTTTGGCACTGGCAGCAACATGTGTGAACTTCTACAGCATCATGCTAAGTGAAATAAGTCAAAAACAAAGACAAATACTGTATGATATTATCAATCATATGTGGAACCTAAAAAAAACCCAACAAACTAGTGAACATAATGAGAGACACAGACTCACAGATACAAAGAACAAACCAGGGTCAGCAGTGGAGAGAGGGGAGTGCAGCGGAGGGGCAGCACAGGGCCTGGAGGGGAAGGTACAAAACTGCTGGGTATAAGACGGGCTACAAGGGATGTACTGTACAACACAAGGACTCCAGTCAGCACTTTATAATAACTGGAAACGGAAAACAACCTCTAAACATTATACACAATAAACTTATACAAAACATTTTTAAAAATAAAAATAAAGTTTGAAACAGACCGATCCACACGGCTCAAGGTGCGTTTCCTGTGGCCCATGTGAGCTCAGCTCTGCTAGCTGCAGGGAGCCATGTGATAGTCCACTCTTCCCAGACTGGGCCAACCTTCAACAGCTGTGTTAACAGCCCGGTATTTCCTGACTAACACAGCTGGGTTCAGCACTGGCCCTCCATGGAGTACATGCCGGTATATAGCAGGGTAAGTAGAAACCTCCCACAGTTAGATCAATGTGTGTGTGTCTGGACTGAATTAAAAAATGAGTAAGATCAAAATGGGTCACAGATGTACATATAAAGTCGGCTGAGCTACCACAGAGCACTGAAAGATTCTTGCATTGTAAGGTGGTAACACAACTCCAAAGAATATTGCTAAATTACAGCATACTTGGGAACCAATGAACACAGAAAGCCTTAAACATTTCCTTTTGCTGACTGGTGTGAAAGAAAGGTGCCAGTCCAAATGCGGTGCAACATCTTCTGGCTGGTCCTCTTGAAGGGGCTTAACAAACACATGAGAATTTTACAGAACTCAGACACACAGTAAGATTCTCTAGCCCAACTCATTACCGGCATTCACATAATTTGAAGCAGTCCTGCCGCAGGGTAAAGAACGTGCTCTTCAGCATCACACACACACACAAAGTTCCTAGGATCCACAGACAGGTATCAGAGGATCCATAAAGACCCCCAAATGGCATGCACATCTGCGTGCATATTTCTGGGGGAAAGGATTCACAGCAATCATCAGAGACTTATAGGTCCTGAAAAATCTATGTCACTAAATCCTGGAGTGCACAAAAGGCCTCTTCAAGGTTTCCATGACTTGAGTGCACATCAGGCTGTAAGTCTCTGTGCGCTTTAGTCGAAATCAATGTACACTTGACCAAAGGTGGCTTGGGAGCTCACAGTTATGAGCCAGTTTCTCCTCAATCAAGTTCAAGGATGTGAAAGTGTGTGACACCCTAGTCCACTCACTTTCTCACTCTGCTAAGAAACTTGTTTTGGTTTTTTTTTTGGTGATGCCATGCAGTTTAGGAGATTTTTTTTAGTTTCCTGACCAAGGATTAAATCTGGGCCCTCAGCACAGAGAGTGTGGAGTCCTAACCACTAGATGGCCAGGGAATTCCCAAAACTTATTTTAGGTTTCCTTTCTTGATCAGCCAAATGTCTTGCTTCCTATTTGACTGAGAAGACAAGTTCTACAAGTCCTCATGTCCAAGTATACCAACCTTTGAGCACTAACATTCAAATACTCTGTCTTTTCACCCGTTATTGTTGGTGAACTATTCATGCCTGTACTTCAAGCAAGTATTTCCTCTTAAGCATAAGTTTCCTTCCTTTCTCAAGGACAGCACTCAAATGAATCTCTCCATCTCTCCCAAAACATCACTTTCTCTTCTATCTTGGATAATTTCTATCAGCATACAAACAAGCTGTTATTCTCCCATCCTAAACACACACACAGCTTCTCTTGTCCCCATTTCTCCATTTCCATGTTTCCAAAAAGCCCAACCTGTGACGATGCCCAAAATTAAATTTCTGGTATTTACTGCCAAAACTGATCTCCCTCTATCTTCCTCATCTCAATTGTTAGTAACTGCATCCAACTTATGCAGTTTCTCAGACTAAAATCTTTAGAATCATCTTGGATTCCTGTCTCTTATACCCATAATCAATATGTCACGGAACTGCGTAACTGATTTCTACTTAAAATTCAAATACCAGATTAGGTTCCAACACCTTTTCCTGAAACTGCCTGGGATATTTCTGACTTCATAGAGCTCTCTCTTTTCCCATCTATCTCTACCAGCACTTTCACTGTATGTTCTAATGACTGTGAATATCATCTTCTCAAATTCATTACAGATATGACCCCTTCATCTCACGCAGCACTAAACACACTAATGCATACTTAGTGAAGACTCCACAAACTTCACTTTGAGTCAATGATTTTTCATCAAGCTTTCAAAAAAATCAGTACCACAAACAACACTTACTTTCATTAGTTGTGTTTAGAAAAGTTATGTTTCCGAAACTTCCAGCAGCTGCAAAGCTATCCGTCATGTCTCCAAACACTAGCATCATGAGGGGGAGTCCAGCTCCGTGGATGATGGCAGCCAAAGTCCCCAGCACCATATACAACCTATCAAGCCAATTTGAATAGCGAAACTAAAAAAGGAGAAAATACAGACAATAGGAACAATTAGCACGATGTCATGGATGGTTAACTCTACTTTCCAAATGTATCCAAAATCTAAATAGTTAGCTGTAGACTACTATTGCAACCACCTTGGCCTAATAACTTAAGAGAAACAGGCAATTGCTTCTTCTTCCTTTTTGAGTTTTGACCTTCTTCTTTATATTGGACTCAATCTATTCACTTTATAAAAATTAAACTATAGTTGACTTACAATATATTAGCTTCAGGTGTACAACAGTTACTCAATAATTTAATGGATTATACTCTAAAGTTATTATAAAATAATGGCTATATTCCTTATGCTGTACAATACATCCTTGTAGCTTATTTATTTTATAGTTGGTTTATACCTCTTAATCTCTACCCCTATCTTGCCCCTCCTACCTTTCCTCTCCCCACAGATAATACTCTTGATCTCTGTATCTGTGAGTCTGTTTCTGTTTTGTTATATTCATTTATTTTATTTTTCAGATTACACATATGATAACACACAGTGCTGGTCTCTCTCTGACTTATTTCACTAAGCACAGTACACTCTAGGTCCACTCATGTTGCTGCAAAAGGCATAACTTCATTCTTCCTATGGCTCAATACTATTCCGTTGTATGCATATGTGTGTGTACCACATCTTCTTCACCCATCTGTCAATGGACAATTAAGTTGCTTCCACATCTTGGCAATTGTAAATACTGTTATTAAGAACTCTGGGGTGCAGAGAGCTTTTTAAATTAATGTTTTCATTTTCTTTGGATCTATACCCAAGAGTAGAAGTGTGGTTCTATTTTTATTTTTTCGAGGAACCTCTATACTGTTTTCCACGGCTGTACCAATTTACAGCCATACCACCTTGAACGTGCCTAATTTCATCTTCCTTCTTCTCTTACATACGAGGGCTTCATGAGATGCACAGGACATTCTGGAACATTACAGAGATCTATAACACATGTTCAAGCTGGTTTTAGAAAAGGCAGAAGAACCAGAGATCAAATTGCCAACATCCACTGGATCATGGAAAAAGCAAGAGAGTTCCAGAAAAACATCTATTTTGACTTTGACTCTGTGGATCACAACAAACTGTGGAAAATTCTGAAAGAGATGGGAATACCAGACCACCTGACCTGCCTCTTGAGAAACCTATATGCAGGTCAGGAAGCAACAGTTAGAACTGGACATGGAACAACAAACTGGTTCCAAATAGGAAAAGGAGTACGTCAAGGCTGTATATTGTCACCCTGCTTGTTTAACTTCTATGCAGAGTACATCATGAGAAATGCTGGGCTGGAAGAAGTACAAGCTGGAATCAAGACTGCCGGGAGAAATATCAATAACCTCAGATATGTTGATGACACCACCCTTATGGCAGAAAGTGAAGAGGAACTCAAAAGCCTCTTGATGAAAGTCAAAGAGGAGAGTGAAAAAGTTGCCTTAAAACTCAACATTCAGAAAACTAAGATCATGGCATCTGGTCCCATCTCTTCATGGCAAATAGATGGGGAAACAGTGGCTGATTTTATTTTTGGGGGCTCCAAAATCACTGCATACAGTGATTGCAGCCATGAAATTAAAAGACGCTTACTCCTTGGAAGGAAAGCTATGACCAACCTAGAAAGCATATTCAAAAGCAGAGACATTACTTTGCCAACAAAGGGTATGGTTTTTCCAGTGGCCATGTATGGATGTGAAAGTTGGACTATGAAGAAAGCTGAGCACCAAAGAATTGATGCTTTTGAACTGTGGTGTTGGAGAAGACTCTTGAGAGTCCCTTGGACTTCAAGGAGAACCAACCAGTCCATTCTAAAGGAGATCAGTCCTGGGTGTTCTTTGGAAGGACTGATGCTAAAGCTGAAACTCCAGTACTTTGGCCACCTCATGCAAAGAGCTGACTCACTGGAAAAGACTCCGATGCTGGG
>NW_011495016.1:1273854-1274076 GCF_000754665.1 Bison bison bison | reverse complement strand
TCAGAAAACTAAGATCATGGCATCTGGTCCCATCTCTTCATGGCAAATAGATGGGGAAACAGTGGCTGATTTTATTTTTGGGGGCTCCAAAATCACTGCATACAGTGATTGCAGCCATGAAATTAAAAGACGCTTACTCCTTGGAAGGAAAGCTATGACCAACCTAGAAAGCATATTCAAAAGCAGAGACATTACTTTGCCAACAAAGGCTATGGTTTTTCC
>NW_011495016.1:1261645-1273754 GCF_000754665.1 Bison bison bison | reverse complement strand
GGGATTGGGGGCAGGAGGAGAAGGGGACGACAGAGGATGAGATGGCTGGATGGCGTCACCGACTCGATGGACGTGAGTCTGAGTGAACTCTGGGAGTTGGTGATGGACAGGGAGGCCTGGCATGCTGCGATTCATGGGGTCGCAAAGAGTCGGACATGACTGAGCGACTGAACTGATAACAGCTCAATGTAAGAAATATAGTATTTGTGACTCTGATTCCCAAGATTGGAAGCCACTTTTCAGCTGAAGATTTTTCTTGGTTAAAACACCATGATTGCCAAAGGTCCCTCTGAGGACACCATTGAGGAAATATGTTTTGCTGCTTTCAGAAAGTGGCTTGGGTCAAACATCTGCTGCCTAACAGCACTGGCATAAATGTTAAGTGGTATTAATGTAATTAGGCCTCCATGCCTGCGTGCATTCTCAGTCATGTTTGACTCTTTGCAACCTCAGCCCACCAGGCTCCTCTGTCCATGGAATTCTTTAAGCAAGAATACTGGAGTGCATGGCCATTTCCTCCTACAGGGAATCTTCCCAACAGAGGAATCGAACCTGCATCTCCTGCAGCAGCAGGCGGATCCTTTACCACTGAACCACCTGGGAAACCAATTAGGCCTCCATAGTGAGAAGGAAAGGGAAAGCAATGAGTTAGATACATGCCTCCCAAAGAGCAGAGCAGATCTGCATAAACTCTTTAATTGCAGGCAAATCACAAGAAAGAAAGAGTGAGCTCCTGAGACGCAAACCTGATGAGAAGAGGACACAGTAAGTGGAGTGGGCTTGGGGCTGTGACAGGCCCACTTGGGAAGCGATTAATACTTCTCCCATTCGGGAGGATCTTCCTAACCCAGGGGTCAAACCCACATCTCCTGCACTGGCAGGTGGATTTACCTTCTATTAAAAGCTATAAAGTGGAAAAGTATCGAATTCCTCAATAGATGAAGCAAAGATAATTGATATACAAGGATTTCCCTCATCACCACTCCCAAAGTACTGTCCACCTCAAAAACTAATCACTGACTGGAATAAAAGAAAGTGGGCCATGAATATAAACATTTACTAAATGCTATTCAATGACTGAAGAAATCCAGTAATAAATACCAAAAATACAATTCAAATGGAAAAAAAAAAAAGGATATTCAATATATATTCTGCATGCCTTGACAGCATGGTATACAGAGCAGAGAAGACACAAACTTGAGCGAATGGGTCGTTCTGTCCTTTGCGGAAAAGCTTCATAAAGAAGGTAATGGTTCCTCCCAGATCCAAAAGTTTACCACAGGTTGAAAAGCAAGGAGGGGGACTTCCCTGATGGTCCAGTAGTCTAGCAAGAAATAATGAGTGTGACTAAGAATAATTTGGAGACCGAGTAATGTAGATAGCACATGGACCATTCTTTTATGACCTTAAGACAAAAGCAAGAGAGATGATGGTTACTAGAGACGGTTGTAATGCCAAGGAATAACTATTTAAAGAAATCTTCTACATGTTTGTAGGTAAATGAGTCAAAGAGAGCATTGGTGAAAATACAGGAGGGAAACTGAGGTGCAACAATGTCCTAGAAAATAAGAGAAATCACTATTTTGAGAACCTGGAGTGAGGGATCATCAGCAGGCAAGACACAATAATTATTAGGAGACACAAGATATTCCCTGATGCCCCAAGACCCATCATATCTGCAAGGGGGTAGAGCTCCTTCTACAATGGAGGAATCCAATCTGCCATCACTTTTATCAAGCAATCAAACTCGGTACCACAGAAAAGTAAAATACACTGACATGTGATGTTTCCAGGTGTGATGACACATGACACAGCATTCCCTATGCAATTTTCTTACCAAAAATATTTAGCAGGAATGTATTAAAATCTTTAGACTTAACTCTCAGTATATAGGGCTTCTCTGGTGGCTCAAATGGTAAAGAATCTGGCTACGCTTCAGGAGACTTGGGTTCGATCCCTGAGTCGGGAAGATCCTTTGGAGAAGGAAATGGCAACCCACTCCAGTATTCTTGCCTGAGAAATCCCATGGATAGAAGAGCCTGGTGGGCTACAGTCTATCAGTTACAACGGAGTTGGAGATAACTGAAAGACTTTTACTTTTTTTAGCATATAAGAAACGCAAGATGTGGAATAATAAGTTAAATGACACCAGAACAAAGTAATAGAAATTGTCCAGAGGGTGAAGCATTCTATAGGAAAATTGGTACCATATTTTCAACAGGTCAATGTTATTTAAAAAGAGAAGAAAACAGAACAAATCAACTGTAAGACACACTTAGGGGAGCTAATTGTGAAAGTTCAAATATGAACTACTAGATAATACTGAGGAATTAACATTCACTTTGTTAAATATAATCACTGTATTATGTTTTAGAGGAAAATGTTTGGTAGGAAAATTAAGAGACAGAAAAGGAGTTACTTAGAAAATATCATGAAATCTATAATTCCAGGTGAAATGTATGTAAAAAAATGTTAAAAACTACTAATTATAGACAATGGTTATATGAGTATATAGGTTATATTTTTTATTCCACCTTTCTATGTGGTTGAAAAATCAAAATAAAAGGAGAAAAGGTTCTCCAATAGGGAAAGGTATATCTCTTCATCTCAGGCTAGAAGGAATGAGCTAAAGTGAGCACAGATACAAACAAGTGTCTGAGAATGAGGACAAATTTGAAAAAGTACAAAACCTCATAGTTATTTGTGACATGAGGCAAGACTGATTTCTGGAGGGATGTGGTAAGAAGATTTTGAGAGGGTAACAGGCAGGAAGGCCAGGGGTCTCCAAATGGAGGAATCAGGCTGCAAGTGTCGGACATTTTTTCTCTCTCTCTCAAGCAGCAGGAGGAAACAAACAAGTGTTAGATTTTTCCCCCTTCTCGACACAAATTTAAAAAGAGGTTTCTCTTAAAATTTGGTGTTGCCTTGGTGACACCTGGTTCCACCTAAGCTTAACTTTTCTCAAACCTTGAGCTAACCAATGCGGTTTTTCTTAAGGAACTGTTTGTCTTAAGCTATGTTAATGGCCTATGCATTTACCCTAGACTCCATCTTCCAGTCTGTTCTGCCTAAGCCTCAGAAGGACTTGACAGACTCATGCAAATGTTCTCTTAAGCTGTGTTAATGAGACTGTATTTGCTTGGAAACCTGTCTTTCTTCAAGATTCATGTCAATCATTCTATGGCCCTGGACAACTCACCTGTGCCAGTGTTATCTCAAAATGCACATTGTAGGTGAGGGGCCTGGTGCCAGTCTCTGAGTTTTGAGACATTTCCTTTCTCTAATTAGCAGACTGCTAGTAGCAATATAACATCCGGCTAAAGACTAGCAGGGGGGCACTCTTTCTGCCCCCTTCTGATGCCTATGTCAGAAGCTTTCTATCTCATTTATTCCTTAATAAAACTTTATTACACAAAAGCTCTGAGTGATTAAGCCTTGTCATTGGCCCCGGATTGAATTCCGGCATCTTTCACGGCTCAGCAACAACCTTTCAATTTGAGGGCAGTAGTAACACCGCTGAATAGGACAAAAGCCTCAGGGCAACATCCCACCTCTGTCAACTATTCAAAAGGAGACTTTGGAGGGGAAAAAAATCTCTTAATAACCTTGACCTTCAGTTTCTACACTTATAAAATGAGGAAAATACTCATATACAGAAAGTTTCACAAAGCTGTTATGAGGCTAAAAACGGTACTTCATAATAGAAACCTTTATTAGCCATATGATATAATACTAATATGCAATATAAGCAGGTACTGTCATCAGTTTTAGAAACATAAAATAAGATTCTTCAGGAGCTTACGGTAAGGGATCAAGTAGACAAAAAAAATGTAATACACAGGGTGAAATGTAAGAAAGTGAAAGTGAAGTTGCTCAGTCGTGTCCGACTCTTAGCAACCCTGTGGACTGCAGCCTACCAGGCTCCTCCGTCCATGGGATTCTCCAGGCAAGAATACTGGAGTGGGTTGCCATTTCCTTCTCCAGGGAAATGTAATACAGAAGTTTATTTACAATTACAGCCCTTTAAATACAAGGAAATGAAAACTGTTTGGTCAGATACTTACAGGGAAGAGAGAGGGGATGAACCAGAACCGTACAGGAGACAGAGTGATCAGGACTGAAAGTCAAGGGGTAGACTTCCCAGGGCAAAGCAGAAGGTGCTGGCAGGGGAGAGGCTTAGGTAATATCCAGCAGGCAAGATGGTGCACATGATCTTACCATGATACCTGGCTGGAGGCCAAAGTCAATGATTTCATTCATTTATGCATGCATTCATTCAACATTCGAAACATATTTATTAAGCACCTAGTAAGGAGTACGTCAAGGCTGTATATTGTCACCCTGCTTATTTAACTTATATGCAGAGTACATCATGAGAAACGCTGGGCTGGAAGAAGCACAAGCTGGAATCAAGACTGCTGGGAGAAATATCAATAACCTCAGATATGCAGATGACACCACCCTTATGGCAGAAAGTAATGAGGAACTCAAAAGCCTCTTGATGAAAGTGAAAGAGAGAGTGAAAAAGTTGGCTTAAAGCTCAACATTCAGAAAACTAAGATCATGGCATCTGATCCCATCACTTCATGGGAAATAGATGGGGAAACAATGGAAACAGTGGCTGACTATTTTGGGGGGCTCCAAAATCACTGCAGATGGTGATTGCAGCCATGAAATTAAAAGACGCTTACTCCTTGGAAGGACAGTTATGACCAACCTACATAGCATATTCAAAAGCAGAGACATTACTTTGCCAACAAAGGTCCATCTAGTCAAGGCTATGGTTTTTCCAGTGGTCACGTATGGATGTAAGAATTGGACTGTGAAGAAAGCTGAGTGCCGAAGAATTGATGCTTTTGAACTGTGGTGTTGGAGAAGACTCTTGAGAGTCCCTTGGACTGCAAGGAGAACCAACAAGTCCATTCTGAAGGAGATCAGTCCTGGGTGTTCTTTGGAAGGACTGATGCTAAAGCTGAAACTCCAATATTTTGGCCACCTCATACGAAGAGCTGACTCACTGGAAAAGACTCTGATGCTGGGAGGGATTGGGGGCAGGAGGAGAAGGGGACGACAGAGGATGAGATGGCTGGATGGCATCACCGACTTGATGGACATCAGTTTGAGTGAACTCTGGGAGTTGGTGATGGACAGGGAGGCCTGGCGTGCTATGTGATTCATGGGGTCGCAAAGAGTCAGACATGACTTAGTAACTGAACTGAACTGAAGGATCAAGCATGGTTCTAGTTACTAGCTACAGTGACTAAGACAAGCTATCACTCCTCATAAAGCTTATATTTTACTAATATGCAAATAAAGAGAAAATAGACATTTAACAATCATTCACAATAGTCAACATTCATTCAGTATGCAAGTCCCTCTTAAAGTTCCAGGCACTGTTCTAGGATCCTGGAGCACAGTAATGAAGAAAACACACCAAACCTCTCTGCCCTAAGGCAGAATCCCAGGCAGAAAGAACAAACACAAAGATCCTGGGGTGAATACAAGCCCTGTGTGTTTCAAGGACCAGACATGACGACCACTGTGGCCAGAAGAAGGTGAAGGAGACCTGTCTGAAATGAAATTACAGATGAGACAGAGGTCAGGCTATAGATGGCCTTTGATGGCCAGAGGAGGGAGTTTGTTTTTATGCTCAACCTCCCATCTGAGTGTAAAAGAAAGGCCTTCCTTAGAGGGTTTTCAGGCAGGAACTGAGGTGACTTGATGTGACTACTATGGGTAAGATAATTTGTAGAGGAGCTAACGTGGAGGAGGGGGACGAGGAGGTAGAGAGTGGTTGACAGAACCAAGTCCAGAGCAGGAGTAGGAGGCAGAACAGTGCCCCACCTCCCGGGCTTGACCACATCCTAATCGCAGGAACCTGTGAATATGCTTCCTTATGTGATAAAAAGGACTTTGCAGACATTAAGGATATTGAGATGGGGAAATTATCCTGGATTATCCCAGTGGGCTCAATGTCATCATAAGGAGCCTTATAAGAGGGAGCCACGGGGATCAGAGTCAGTAGTTGGAGAAATGATGAGGGAAGTAAGGAGGGGCCAGGAGTCCAAGAAGGCAGGAAGCCTGAAGAAGCTGAAAAAGGAGGGAAACATTCCCTCTTGGAGCCACGAGGAGAATCCAGCCCTGATGGCACCTTGACTTTAGCCCAGTGAGACTTGGGGCCCCAGAACTATACGATAATACATTTGTGTTAAGCCACTATTGCTAACAGCAATAGAAAATAAATACTCAAAAAAAAAAAAAAAGGATACTAAGGAAGAATGGCCAAACAAGAAGGATCAGAAGTAGTTGGGGGCAGCAGGGGGAAGAGGTTCATCTGAGTTTACAGCAGCAGAGATGGGAGTCCGCCCAGATGATAAACCAAAGGTCTTTGTTCATAGTGCAATTTACTAAAGGAAGGTAGGGATGAAGGCTGTTGGAACTGAAGAGGTCAAAGAATGTGGCACCTAGGAGACGTTAATAAGGTGACAAAAATAAAAGAATGTGGAGCCCACAGATGAACAAAGGAGAAGCAATAAAATGCCAAGGTTCTCAGTGGAGAAGTAGAAGTGACTAGAAATTAGAAGGTATATCGCTGCCAATGGATAGACGCTATTATAACTGTGCAGAATGAAACAAATACGAAAGGAGTTCTGCATGAAAATGATTTAGAAATGGCCATGTGAAACTAGAGAAAGGCCAACAATACCACTGACTCCAAGGATTGGGGGTGGAGGAGCTCTAAGTTCACAGGCAAAGGTGACACAAGAAAAGAACCAAAGAACCGGGAGGAAAATGAGCAGACTCTGGCATTGCAGAAGCAAACAGGAGGAATGAATATGGTGAACAGCATCAAGTGCCACTTAAAAGTCAGCAGAGACTGTCCACTGAATTCGGTGAGTGGTGGAGACAGAGCCAAATTAGAATGTAAGAAGTGATACAGACAGAAAGCAAAGTCACCTCCTATTTGTGAAGTAAGCTAGAGGAGGCTTAGTGAAATGAAGGAGGGCGTTAGTGAATAAGATAGGTGACATGTAAATACCAATCAGAAAGACCCAGTTGAGAGGAGAGATGGAGGATACAGAAGAGAAAGGATAATGATAATAATGTAAGGTCCTTGAGAAAGTAGAGGATACAGGAGCCAAAGCACAGTGTACAAGAGGGTGATTAAAGAACCAAATGCTTCCTCTGTTATAACAGGAGGGAAGGAGGAAGCAATTGACCTGGGTACTGGTGTGTTTGTAGACTGAGAGAAGAGCTGAGGAACTTCTGTCAGGGGGCTTCCATTTGGTTTGTGAAATTTAAAAAAAAAAGGGGGGTCATCCACGAAGAGCTGGGGCTTGTGGGGAGACATGGGAAATTCGTAAAGGGCTTAACATACTCAGCGAGAAGAGGAAGAGTAGCATTTCTGTGTGGGATACATGCTGCCATGAGGCTTTTCTCCAGCACCCATCAGATGCAGGGGTTCAGGCACCAAGAAAACAGATGGTCCATCTGCCTGGGCTGGGCTTGACAGGTGACAGGTGAAAGCAAGTCTGCAGCTCAGGCAGGAGCATAACAAAGTGATGATCGTTGCTCTAAGGTGATAAGAGAAGGGAAACAAGAAGGGGCTGATGGGAAATTGACAGGTCAGGGGACTCAGGATCCGAGGGAAACAGTGAGCAGATTGAAGACAGAGGAGATAGCTGGCTAGTTCTATCTAACTGTTTCATAACAGCACTTTGGATGTAGAACAGTTTCAAATAACAAATCTAGGATCTAAGTGTGTGCATGGGTGGCTGGAATAAAGGGGAGGGAAAGAGTGGTTATCCTTATAACACCATAAAAGTCACCCAAGATAGTAGGAGCACCAGGGGCGGAGAGGGAGACACCGAGCCAGATGGTAAAGTCTCCAATGAGGAATGACCAGGTGGCCACAAGGTAACTGCATCAAAGAACCTTTCAATTCCAAGCAAATAAAAATTTAACCAATCACATACTATCATAAATGATTAAAGCTGTTAAAGGCTCTGGCTCTAATGTAAGCAAGGCAACCCACTCCAGTATTCTTGCCTGGAGAATCCCATGGACAGAGGAACCTGGCGGGCTATAGTCCATGGGGTTGCAAAAGAGTCGGGCATGACTGGGTGACTAAACAACAACAAAATGTTGCAACAAAGCCTGATAGAAAATAAAGGCCAGTAGAAAAAATCTGAATCTATTTCTTACCTCTTTGTCATCATTTTCTCAAGACTGCTAGAAAGAAGTCTTCTACTAGAAAAAAGTTAACAGGGCTGGTGTACAGAAAGCAGTTAACATTGCAAGCCTGAGCCTGCATTCAAGGCTAGCCCTCGGCTGGCATCTAGAATTTGGCTTTTGGGAAGAGTAACCATCACCCTAACTGATAGAAGTGGCCGAACGATTTGTACACACAACATGCTTTATGTGAGTGTCTGCCTTCCTTCTGTCAGTCTGGAATTTTGGTACATGCTGTGCCTACATCATCAGCTCCCAGTCAGAAACCCTGGGGCACTGAGTCCCTACTGAGCTTCCCCGACAGCATTTCACACAGTGAGTCGGCACAACTCACTGCTGGAGGAATCAAGTCGACTCCACTAGACAGGATGCGTGGTGCTTCTCTTGGACCTTTCCCGCCTTCCTTTGCCCACTGCTGATTTTGCTTTCTGTCCTCTTTCTGTATTAAATCTTAGCCATGAGTATGGCAATACGCTGAGTCCTGTGAGTCCCCCAGGTGAATCATCGAACCCGGGACTCTTGGAAACTCCCAACACACACGAGTTTTTATCTTAGCTGGAAATTTTTATTAATCAGCAATGCTAATGAAAGGTTGTTGCTGAACCACGAAAGACACCGGGATTTTCGGCCTCCAGGGGAGAAGAATTCAATTCGGGGCCAGAGACAAGGCTTGATTGCTCAGAGCTTTTGTGTAATAGAGTTTTATTAAAGTATAAAAGGAACAGAGAAAGCTTCTGACATCGACATCAGAAGGGGGATGGAGTGCCCCCTCACTAGTGTTAGCAATGGAGTTATATACCTTTTAATCAGTTATTACAATGAATCAAAAGAACGTCTGGAGGTTGTAAAGATCTTACTAGACCTACTCTCATAATTCACATTTTAAGATAACAGGATTAGCCAGAAGGTTTTCAGGAAGGAGAAACTGTCCTCAAGCAGGATACACTGTTGTTGTATAATCCCTAGTACAGAGTTTAAACTGAGTTGTGCAATTGACTAAGACTAAGAAGTGTAGACAAAAAAAGTTTGTCCTCTCCTCCTCCTTGAGAATTCCAGACCCCTCTCTCCTTGGGGACCCCCGGATTTCTTATCAACCTGCCTAGGAATTGACTCTCTCACTAAGAGCATCAGCATTTTACTGTCAAACATTCTGAATATGTCCCTGTCTATATAGATTTTATACACAAGTTCAGTTTTCTGCGTCAACTCCTTTAAGAGAAAGGCATGAGGAAAAGCCACATAAACATTCAGTATAGCTTTCCATCAAAAAGCTAAGAATATATTCCTTCCTTCATATGCCAATCTGAGCACTATGATTTAGTGTGAATTTCTCAGGTCTGAACCTTGGCCCTGATGAGTATTCCTGGGCAAGTTAGTAAGTCTCACCTCCCTTTCTTCATCTACAAAATTAAAACAATAACAGTATCTATCTCCAAGGAAGTTGTAAAGATTAATGCATTCACATAGAAAGTATTTATTGCAACACATGCAATAAAAAGCTGTATTTGTGTTTTAATTATCACCTCGCCTTCAAACTCCAGATTTTTCTTCTTTGGTGGCCTGAATTGGTTTAACAGTCTTACCTCTATATATATTAGGTCTGATAAATTTTCTAAAAACATAAGACTAATTTTTAAAATTTAACTTACTTATAAAAACTGAAATTACAAAAGACAGAAATATTCTAGTCTCAAAATGACAGAATTGGAAATTAAATCTTGGGAATAAACCCTATTTTAACACCAAAGGTTCTTTTAATATAAGAATATAAAATGAAATGTAAAACAAAAACTGTCACTTGGTTATTTCTGAGAATAACCCGAGTACATAGTCTCATTTCCCCAAAATTCCAAAGACAGTAAAGACAGACTCAAAGGCGGAATTTTATCAAGAGCAACTGGAGTGCAAGAAGATGTGCATATAACATCACTGGAGTGTAAAAGGCAGCTCTTTTTTATGTTTGTAACCATACTTAATATTCAATTTTACAAATATTCATTTTCTAAGATAGCCTGCCCCACACACATACACAAATTTTACAAGTGTCTGGTGCGTTATGTCTGAATTACAAAGTGTGTACTGCTGCTGCTGCTAAGTCACTTCAGTCGTGTCCGACTCTGTGCGACCCCATAGACGGCAGCCCACTAGGCTCCCTTGTCCCTGGGATTCTCCAGGCAGAAACACTGGAGTGGGTTGCCATTTCCTTCTCCAATGCATGAAAGTGAAAAGTGAAAGTGAAGTCACTCAGTCGTGTCAGAATCTTAGCGACCCCATGGACTGCAGCCCACCAGGCTCCTCTGTCCATGGGGTTTTCCAGGCAAGAGTACTGGAGTGGGGTGTACTACAAGACTTAATTGGTTCAGTAAGTCTTCCAGGTTCTAACTGCACAGTTCCCCTAAATCTGCATTCTCAGGGAAAAAAACAGAAACAGATACAGGTAAAGAGGGCTCATCAACCAGCCTGTCTTATTCCAAATCTGATTAAAGAAAAGCTTCTAAGTGGCCACCATGAAACCAGAAAATAAGACAAAGAAGTATAAGGTTTTCAAATTCCAGATTTTCAGTTATTCAGCACAGAAGCACAGTGACAGGTACTAAGCCATAGTAATTAATAACCCATTGCTAACTTCTATTATGAGTGCCTGGGACTTTGACCTCAAACCTGCCAGGATTAGAGCCCTTGGCGACAGGGTACCCCAGGTTTTGTTTGAACCACACTCCGTGAGGCTGGTTTCCTCTGTCTAGGACTGAGACCAGCAATGGGAGAGTGCTTGTGTAGTTGACATATCACTGGTGACATAACTGGTTAGGAGAATACTGAAACCCAGGCCAGGACAGGGGACTCTGGAGGCTCTTTGCACACAGCAAGTGTGTGTCCAATGCTCATCATTCCCTGAAAACAAGCTGAATTAAATGAGTTCGTTTTACCTCTTCACTAACATACTCCCCAAGAAAATATTATACCAGATCAAATACCTCTTTTTTAGATCAAGAGAAGCACAGCACTTCCTTTTGTTTCGCTTTGATTTCACTGGAGTGAGACTGGTTTACAACCTTGTGCTAGTATCTGCTGTGCAAAGTGAATCAGCTGTGTGTGTGTGTATAGATAGAATAGTGAACACATTCAAACTCACCATTGCAAAAGTACTGACAGTTGGTCTCTTTTCTTTCTTCTCATCTTTTTTACTGAAAAACCTAGCAACAGAATGACATAAAACTTTAAAAACTATGTAAATCCATATGCAATCAATGTAGAGCTTATATTTAGAAACAAACAGGACAAAGAAACATGTCTACAGTGTCATTAAAAAAACCGTGTCATTATAAAAAACATTTATAATATGACCCCATTTATAAAGTTTGAGTATGTTTACATACACCTAGAAATCTATACACAGGGTTATCACTGGGTGTTGAGACTTCTGTCGAGATTTCAATTATTTTCTTCCTTGTGCCTTTGGTATTTCCTAATTTTCTATGATGAATACACAGAGACACACAAATTTGGAATTACAAAACTAACACTAAAAAAAGAGAGCTTCCTGTCTTTCTTCTACTTAGAACTCACTCATGCTCCCCAGAATTAATCCCTTTAATTATCATCTCAGGGATTTTAGCAACAGATAGTCTATCCTTCTATCTACCTAGATATTATCCTTCATCTACCTAGATATTATTCCTTTACCTCAGGGAGAGTAGTGGCAAACATGCAGGGCATAAATTATCCTAAGAAAGAAACATAATTCAATCACTCTCCATGAGCAAATCTAATTCTGAAAAGATGTCTGGAGCCATTGTGGCAATACACACAACCTAGAAAATGCACCATCAAAAAAGAGGGTTTGTAAACTGAAAAAAAAAAAAAAAAGCTGTCCTCA
>NW_011495016.1:1257095-1261254 GCF_000754665.1 Bison bison bison | reverse complement strand
GTTTCAGTACCCCTGGAATCAGGATGAGAGGAGAAAACTAGCCATACAGAATTGAGTTTTAGCTCTAAGCTTTTTATTTATTTTTTCATTCTCCAAAACTGCAGCTACTCTGAAGAATTTATAATGTTCCAGACACTGGCTAAGTAAACACTTTCCATACAAGACCTCATTTCATCTTAATCTCTAAGGCAGGCACATTTTTATCCTTCCTTTACAGACAAGAGAACTGCAGGTGAGAAGGGTTAACTCACTTGTCCAAGGTCACACATTTAGAACGAAGCCAAGCTTTCCACGGAGAAGTCTAACTCCCAGACACCAGGCTATGTGGTGCAGGGTCAGACTTCTGAGACGCTGCCCTGCCGGGAACACTCACTGTCACCCCTCTTAGAAGATTCATTTATCCCCATTTGCTCCAACACAGTGCTGACAACTAGGAAGTTGCTTATCAAATTGCATTTTAATAAAGAATCTTTACAAACACAAATATGCCAAAGGGTACTATTACCCAAGCATTAAACCTATTCACATTATCAGCAAGTCACATGCTTCTTTATGACTCTGAATTAATATATACAGTTTAAAAAACAAACTCATAGAAAAAGAAAAAAGATTTGTGGTTTCTAGAGGGGGAAGACAGGATGAGAGAAAGCTGGTCCAAAGGTACAAACCTTCAGTTATAAGATAAGAGTGCTAGAGACGCAATGTGCCACAAGATGCCTACAGTTAACAGTGCTGTATGATATAGAAGAATCAGATGTTAAGAGGGTGGATCCTAAAATTTCTCATCACAATATTTGTAATTCAAACCATTATGCTATACAGTCTAAACTTGCAAGGTATTGTAGGTCAATTATAACTCAATAAAATTGGAAAAATACACAGCTTTATAAAACACAGATTCACATCAATAATGGTGCTGCTACTGCTAAGTCACTTCAGTAGTGTCCGACTCTGTGCGACCCCACAGACGGCAGCCACCAGGCTCCCCCAACCCTGGGGTTCTCCAGGCAAGAACACTGGAGTGGGTTGCCATTTCCTTCTCCAAAGCATGAGAAAAGTGAAAGTGAAGTCGCTCAGTCATGTCCGACTCTTAGCAACCACATGGACTGCAGCCTACCAGGCTCCTCCATCCATGGGATTTTCGAGGGAAAGTACTGGAGTGGGGTGCCATTGCCTTCTCCATCAATAATGGTGAGCAAAGTTTAATAAGAGTTACTTAACTAAAAAAAAAAAATTCTACTTTGAAAAAAAAGTTTGTAGACCATGACAGCAATCAACAATAAAATGACAGTATATGCAAGTTTAAAAGAAATATTGTTTCCAAAATATGGGCTCTTACAGAAGAATAAATAAGTAAATGTCCCACAAATATTTATTGAACACCTTTTTCAAAAAGGTTCGAGAGGGAGGGGACACATGTATACCTATGGGTGATTCATGTTTATGTTTGGCAGAAACCAACACAATACTGTAAAGCAATTGTCCTTCAATTGAAAATAAATATTTAAAAACTGAGGTATAAGTGACATACACTGTATCAGTTTCAGGTGTACAAGAGAATGATTTGATATTTGTAAATACTGGGAAATCATCACAAGTCTAGTTAACATCTGTCGTCATACAAAAATCACAGAATTTTCTTCCTTGTGATGAGAACTTTCAAGATTTACTCTTAGCAACTTTCAAATATGCAATACAGTGTTATTAGCTGGAGTCACACTGCTGTACATTACACCTCCATGACTTATTCTATAACCGGCACTTTGGACCTTTTGACCCCCTTCCCCCGTTTTGTCCCCCTTTCCTCCACCTCCGGAAACCACCAATCTGTCAAATACATTTCTTTCCTTCCGCAGAGCCTTAATACTTATTTCAATGTCCCTACGTGTTTGCGTCAAAAAGTACGTATTTGTTTAAGGTACCAAGTTTAAAAACTTAAAAACGAAAAGGGATGTATCTACCTTCCACTCGATATAATCTATTTTATGAAAATTTATCATGAAAACCTTCAAACAAAAAGAATATTAATAATGACTACCCATTAAAAATTCACCTAGATTCAACAACTGTGAACATTTTGACCATATTTTCTTTAATGCATAAGGAAGTTTATAACTGTTAATCACCAAACTGTTTGAAAATAAGCTGCAAATATCATGGCACTTCACATGTTTTCCTACCATTATCACATACAATAAAATTAACAGCAATTTTGATACCAATCCACATTCAAAATTTCCAAGAATGTTTTCTATAGGTTTTTCCTTTTTAGAACTCTGATGTAATTAAGGCCCATGTATTATACGTGGTGGTTTTGTTTCTTTGTTGTTGTTTAGTCACTAAGTCGTGTCTGACTCTTTTGCCACCCCATGGAGTGTGGCCCTCCAGGCTCCTCTGTCCATGGGATTGCCTAGGCAAAAATACTGGAGTGGGCAGGCTGCCATTTCCTTCTCTATTTGTCTCTTTAGTCTCTTTTAAATCTAGAAATTCTTCTCCCTACCTACCTCCCATCAAATATTGACTTTTTACAGAAACAAAAACAGGTGTCTTATAGGATGTCCCACATCTTAGATATGTCTGTTTCAATCTTTGTCCAAATTGTGCAGTAAGTATGAAATACAGATTTGAGGATGCATTGTAAAAGAGAATGCAAACTATCTCATTAATAATCCTCATTACATGTAGAAATGATAATAGGTTGAATATACTTGGATCCTTAAAATGTATTTCCAACATTAATTTCACCTGTTTCTTTTTACTTTTTAGAAGTTGGTATTAGGAAATTAATAATTACAAATGTGGTTTACATCGTATGTGGTTCATATTATATTTCTATTGGACAGCATTAGTCTGAAAGCTTGATAAGTTAGATTCACTAAATGAGATTTTGCAAACATACTTCCTAGGTGGTGCCATGTCACTAATGCAGTCTATTCCAAGAGCCAGGCCAGGTATCATCACTTGGTTACGGTGACTAACTGCACTATCTTTTCACTGTAAAAAAAAATCACATTTTCCTTTTTCCAATTAAGAATTGTGGCTAATTCGTAGATTCAACCTTTCTCTGAGTGGTTTAGGATCCATTAAAAATCCTTGCCTGAACCAATTATATCAATGCAGGTTTCAACATTTTTCTGTGAAGAAGGTTCTCCTTCCCTCTCTCTCCCTCCTTCTCTCTCCCTTAGTTTTCCTTCCCCTCTCAGAATTTTATTAAAAATTAATTTACTCAGTATTTCACAATCAAGTTCTTCACCTCACAATCAAGTACAGTCATTATTCTTGATGCTCAAACTGTCTCTGATGTGGGCCAGTGAAAGCCCCTTCAAGCCAGCTCCTGTGTCCTTTTTTCATAATCGCCCTCCGCCTCTCGTTTTCAGGTACTCCAAGATACTCCAAGCTCAGCCTCAACTGACATTAACCCTTTCTCTGTTGGGTGCAGATTTCCTTTTTGTAAGGAACCATACTGAGAAACCAAGATTGACATTGAGTGTGCTCTCAAAGGACAGAAACTGCCCTATTAAAAAAAAAATCATGAAATCATATTCAGATTCAACATTGTTTTTAAAAAGTCTACTTAATGTCCACACTTGTATTTCTTTTCTCTTACACTGAAAAGCTTGGTTTCTAATAATATTCATAACTTTACTAATATAAGTTTACCATTTATTACTAACAGAGCTGAGTGAAATTAAAAATTTCCTGTACAGATACTGCACTGTGATCAAAATTTACTTAAGATAATTATTTTTCCTATGTGATTACAGAACCAATTCTATACACAGGATAATTTTACACCATTCTAATAATTCTTTGATAGTACACTCGTCTTACAATTACTTCTACCAGAGTCAGATACCCATTGCCTTAAAAAGAAAAAAAGAACATTTAAAAGTAGTCGTGGCCTTCTGTCCCATCTGCTGCGTGCCACAAACATGCAATGTTTAAGTGACTGTTTTACCAGAAGGAACAGACTGGACCACAAAGCAGGCTCGCGGACGATCAACATCACACGTAAAGCAGAAGGTTATAAAACACAGGAAAGGAAATGAGCCTTGGCCTGTGTGGGACCAAAAAGCTGAGGAAGAAGCTCACCATGCAAAAGCTGGGCTCAACTCAAGCCAGCGAACCTCCGCAATTGCCTGTATTTAAGATAAAAAAC
>NW_011495016.1:1256691-1256995 GCF_000754665.1 Bison bison bison | reverse complement strand
CCCATCACCACCACCATCATCAGCTCATTTAATTCAGTTAGAGGCCGGAAACAAATCTCCCAAGTTTCTCAAGCCACGTAAAGTATGAAAGTGAAACAAACTACCTTTTTTTGTCCCTTTTCAAGAAATTCTTCCCCCCTGCTCTTCCATTGCGGCCGTCTTCAAGATCCATCGCGACCTGAGGAGAAACCACAGCCAATCAGTCAAACGTAAGATCCTCAGAAGGCTAAGATGAAACTGAACTTTACTACAGCGCGCCGGGCAGAAGGGCGGAGCGCTTGCCCTGATGCTCCAGCGGCTCCCG
>NW_011495016.1:1251102-1256533 GCF_000754665.1 Bison bison bison | reverse complement strand
ACCTAGAGACAGGTGCCTCAAGAGCTCCCCAACTGAGAATAAGTCTCACCCCTTTTAGTCCCCTTGGACTTGCCAATTGGCATCACCCCTTCCCTCTCCTCCGAAGCCCTCCGCCCCAGGAGACCCAACTCAGGAAATTAGAGAGCCCTCCCATCCTCCCCCCGAACCTTCTCCGTCTAGTCCCCAGCTTCCCGCGCCCTACCTCGGGCTTTCCCTCGGAATGTACACTAAGGCGTGAATCTTTGAAGAAGAGAGTCAGACTCCAGCGGAAAGACGCGGCGGATGCGAACAGCGGTCTCGGCTCCACTGAGTCTCGAAGAGCCGCTGCTCGTACGCGCCCGCGCTTCCCGTGGCCCTGGGAGCAGGGAGCGGAGAACTTGCGCAAAGCCCACGCCCGGTGCTCTGCGCTCGGCCAATCAGCCGCAGGCTCGGGACGGCTCCCGGCCGGTTCTATTGAATTCTGATTGCGCGAAATTACGAAACAGGTTGGAATTATATGGGAGGAATGTCCTCGCTTCTGTTGCCCCTCAGCAGAAGGGCGAGCAGGGAAACGCTTATCAGCTGAATCACCTAGGGCTTTTACGTTTAGAGAGCCCTTGTCTGTACAAGTCCACGAAATTATGAATATATAGATAGATATAAATGTCACTGTACAATTCGCTTCTTGTGACTCGATTAGATAAGGGAAATTTTCTTTGATATCACATCCAATATATTCTAATAATACAATATCCGGCTTTGCCCATTCTGTAGTTAAAATTCCCTTCCGCTCTCTTATATTTTGTTTTTCATTAGATTACACATCGTTTGTTACTTTTTTTTTTAAGTCATATATTTTTGTCTTTATAACAACAAATTAAAGATACGGTGAAAAAATAAAATTCCCTTCCAAGCAGCATTTTTTAAAAGGCCAGGTGAAATTTTTCTGCAAGTGTTCTCTTCAGTTGTTTGACAGTTTCTAAGGTATATATGTTTATCCTTTATTTGAAGAGACATACAAATAAATGGTCTTCCCTGGTGGCTCAGATGGGAAAGAACCTACCTGCAATGCAGGAGCTGGGGTTCGCATCCTGGATGGGGAAGATCCCCTCGAGAAGAAAATGCCAACCTACTCCAGTATTCTTGCCTAGAGTATTCCATGGACAGAGGAGCCTGGTTGACTGCAGCCCATGGGTTGCAGAGTCAGACATGACTGAGCGATTAACACTGTGCTTCAAGAAATATATGGGAAGATATTTTCTTAAACATATAAATCGAAACGGACATTTCAAGGTAGAAATTTATGTAAAAGAGTGTAATATTTTGGGGTTTTAGCCATCAGATGAATGCCCTGTTTTTCTCAAGACATTTTAAAACATATTTTTATTTGGATTCTAAAAGTATCCTGTATTTTAACATGTTGCTTTAGTTGTAATTTAATGCCATATCTACTGTTGCCGTTTACAGGTTTTTCTGGTCCTCTCTTCCTCAAATTGATGAAAAGTAAGTGCAGTTGTGAAGACAATTCAAATTCATAAAGCAGCATTACCACATCAGAGCTTTTCATACTTGTCAACCCAGGGGAAATGGATGTTTTTATAACCTTTTGTCTGCGTTCTCTGACTTAGAGGAGTTACCTCTCAGCTCACTGCAAAAGTTTAAAAGAAGAAAATCTTTTTAGTTTTTACTGCATAGTGTATTTTCTGTACTTCAAGTAACTCATATTTCAAAGCCATAATTTTCTTTCCATCTTTTATTCCAGATTTTCTTTGCCTTGATTTTTTTTTTTTTACTTAGCTATACAATTAGGTTTCTTTCTTTACAAACTGTTAATTAGTCTTTCTAACAGACCACTCACAGTCTCTGTGTTCTAGTTGGAAATGTGTGTGTACAGCATCAGCCCAACTGTTTAAAGGCTTAACACCAACCCTTTGTTCCACCTGGGGCAAATGTATAAGGCGTTCCCCTTTCTCCCATGTGTTTTTAATCTGATTCATGCTTCTGCTCTTTTTTTCCACTTTTGTTTTACCTTGTCCCTCATTTAGTTATGTGATCTTGTCATATATTCAGTATTTTATGTATCCTTGAAAAATGCCCTATATCCCCTCTAAAACAATGCAGGATTTTTTTTTTTAATTCAAGTATAGTTGATTGTCAATGTTGTGTTGGTTTCAGGTGTGCAGCAAAGTGATTCAGTTTTATATATTTTTTTTCTTTTTTAGATTTTTTCATTATGGATTATTACAAGATATAGAATACAGTTCCCTGTGCTACACAGTAATTCCTCGTTATTTATTTTATATATAGTACTGTGTATATGCGATTCCCAAACTCCTAATTATCTCCTGCTCCCTTTCCCCTTTGTTAACTAAAAGTTTGTTTTCTATGTCTGCAACTCTATTTCTGTTTTGTAAATAAGTTCACTTTTATCAGTTTTTTAGATTCCACTTAAAATTGATGTCATATATTTGTCTTTCTCCCTCTGACTTAGTATGATCATCTCTAGGTCCATCCATATTGCTGCAAATGGCATTATTTCATTCTTTTTATGGCTGAGTAACAGGATTTTAGTAGAACATATATTTTGTTGTTTCCACTATTTCTACCGGCTTGAGCTTCAAGTGATAATCTCCATCAAGGAGTATGTGGTTTAAGGATCAGAATAGCCCACAGAATTTTCAATAACACACACACACATGTATATATCTAAGTTGTTTTGCTCCACTGGCATGAAGATATGGTTATAAAATACAATGGATCTAAAACAATGGATGGTTCTAGCTACTCCCAAGCCATAACATAAGTCTTGATTTTAAAGACTCTGACTCCTGTCTCACATTACTGCCAGCCACTCCTGGTAATATTGAACAGCTGGACTAACCACTTCCACTATGAACCTCATTAACTTCCAGTGAAACCCTTTGGAAAGCAACCCCTTTGCAAGTCTTGACTCATACCCCTTCATTCAAGCAGCCATTTTTCCTTTTGAAGTGTGCTTCCCCATAATCCGTACCTTCCTGTCTTCCACTGGCACGTAGTCCTTTCACAGGCTTTAATGCACTCTCCCAACATTCAAGATTAGCATCCCTGCCACAGTTTATTACATACCTGCGGGAATAATAATACATACCTACGGGAGTAATAATAACTAGCATTGACTAAGCACTGGCTGTGTGCCAGGAATTATCCCAAGTATTTGAAAGAGATTAAATCATTTAATCCTCACAATTATCCTCTGACATGTGTAATTTTATTGTTACTCCCATTTTACAGTCACAGAAACTGAGGTTTGACATCACGTGCCCAAAGTCACACAACTGGTACGCAGCTGACCCAGGACTTGAAAGCAATCCAGCTCCCAGCCCTCGTAACTACACTCTTAACCACTTGCCTACAATGCTATTATAGTACACTCTCCTACACTGCCTTTTCAAGCCCCATGAAACATTTTCAGCTTATGACTCTATCTTAGAAATCATGCAATGGCTCCTTACCACCAACTGTATCTATTGTATCTGAGAGTTCCCACTTGACTTTTAAGGGCTCTAACACATAATATCTCTCTGACCGTCTTCATCCACCTCACTTCCTTACACTCTCTCTCTCAACCCCAACACATATATGAATGTTCACTCCATTTTGGCCCAACTCACCTCTCAGATGATTTGCTTTTTTTCCCCTCTGTGCCTTTCCACATGTAAATCTTTAATTTACAGCAATTTTCTTTTATGGTACCAAACTCCACAAACAACTTCAACTTAGATTCAACTACTGCATGCATGCTAAGTCGCTTCGGTCTCGCGTTACTCTTAAGCGACTGTGTGGACTGTTGCCTGCCAGACTCCTCAGTCCATGGGATTTCTCAGGCAAGAATACTGGAGTGGGTTGCCATGCTCTCCTCCAGGGGATCTTCACAACCCAATGGAACCTACATCTTGAGTCTCCTGCATTGGCAGGTGGGTTCTTTACCACTAGCACCACCTGGGAAGCCCTTTCGCTGTCTAAGTTGGAACAATTCATAATTTACTTAACTTTCCAGTCCTTGAGTTGTCCCTTTGGTAAAAGGAGATAATAATGGTACCTTATAGAGTTATTGCAAGATTAAGTGATTTGTGTATTGAAAGGGCTTGTACAGTGCCTGAAACACATTAAGCACTCAATGCTGCTGCTAAGTCACTTCAGTCGTGTCCCACTCTGTGTGACCCCATAGACCGCAGCCCACCAGGCTCCCCCATCCCTGGGATTCTCCAGGCAAGAACACTGGAGTGGGTTGCCATTTCCTTCTCCAATGCATGAAAGTGAAAGTGAAGTCGCTCAGTCGTGTCCAACTCTTAGCAACCCCATGGACTGCAGCCTACTAGGCTCCTCCATCCATGGGATTTTCCAGGCAAGAGTACTGGAGTGGGGTGCCATTGCCTTCTCCATAGCACTCAATAATTGTTATATATTAGTAATAAAACCCCGTTCTCAGTCTATTTTTGCCCTTTCTTGCTATTCTTCACCATTCATGTATGTAGCTACATGTATGTATTCTCTGTTACTTTCAACAAGCTTTCCAGGTGACTCAGTGTTAAAAACCTGCCTGTCAATGCAGGAGACACGGGTTTGATCCCTGGGTTAGGAAGATCCCCTGGACAAGGAAATGGTAACCCACTCCAGTATTGTTGCCTGGGAAATTCCATGGACAGAAGAGCCCAGTGGGCTACATTCCCCGGGGTCACAAAAGAGTAGGACACGACCAAGCCACTAAACAGTAACAAGACTTTCAACAGTCATAGAGGCGCTAAATGATAGTGACAGACGGTATAAACATTAAATTCTGCCTTCAGGGAGATTGCAGACTGTTTTATTCATAGAAGTTCTTCTGGCCCAAATAGACTGGGATTGTGTGTTTTATTATTTGGTTGTGTTGCAGTTCATATAGTGCTGAAAAGTACACTTCATATAGTACTGTACTGTCTGTGGTAGAGATATCATAAATGCCAGTCAGCATCAGTTCAGTTCAGTCGTTCAGTCATGTCTGACTCTTTGCGACCCCATGAATCGCAGCACGCCAGGCATCCCTGTCCATCACCAACTCCCGGAGTTCACCCAGACTCATGTCCATCGAGTCAGTGATGCCATCCAGCCATCTCATCCTCTGTCATCCCCTTCTCCTCCTGCCCTCAATCCCTCCCAGCATCAGAGTCTTTTCCAATGAGTAAACTCTTTGCATGAGGTGGCCAAAGTATTGGAGTTTCAGCTTCAGCATCAGTCCTTCCAAAGAACACCCAGGACTGATCTCCTTTAGAATGGACTGGTTGGACCTCCTTACAGTCCAAGGGACTCTCAAGAGTCTTCTCCAACACCACAGTTCAAAAGCATCAATTCTTTGGCTCTCAGCTTTCTTCACAGTCCAACTTTCACATCCATACATGACCACTGGAAAAACCATAGCCTTGACTACATGGAC
>NW_011495016.1:1245192-1251002 GCF_000754665.1 Bison bison bison | reverse complement strand
ACTTTCACATCCATACATGACCACTGGAAAAACCATAGCCTTGACTACATGGACCTTTGTTGGCAAAGTACTGTCTCTGCTTTTGAATATGCTATCTAGATTGGTCATAACTTTCCTTCCAAGGAGTAAGCGTCTTTTAATTTCATGGCTGAAGTCACCATCTGCAGTGATTTTGGAGCCCAAAACAATAAAGTCTGACACTGTTTCCACTGTTTCCCCATCTATTTCCCATGAAGTGATGGGACTGGATGCCATGATCTTAATTTTCTGGATGTTGAGCTTCAAGCCAACTTTTTACTCTCCTCTTTCACTTTCATCAAGAGGCTATTTAGTTCCTCTTCACTTTCTGCCATAAGGGTGGTGTCATCTGCATATCTGAGGTTATTGATATTTCTCCCAGCAATCTTGATTCCAGCTTGTACTTCTTCCAGCCCAGCGTTTCTCATGATGTACTCGGCATATAAGTTAAATAAGCAGGGTGACAATATACAGCCTTGACGTACTCCTTTTCCTATTTGGAACCAGTCTGTTGTGCCACGTCCAGTTCTAACTGTTGCTTCCTGACCTGCATATATGTTTCTCAAGAGGCAGGTAAGGTGGTCTGTTATTCCCCTCTCTTTCAGAATTTTCCACAGTCTATTGTGATCCACACAGTCAAAGGCTTTGGCATAGTCAATAAAGCAGAAGTAGGTGTTTTTCTGGAACTCTCTTGCTTTTTCCATGATCCAATGGATGTCGGCAATTTGATCTCTGGTTCTTCTGCCTTTTCTAAAACCAGCTTGAACATCTGGAAATTCATGGTTCACGTATTGCTGAAGCCTGGCTTGGAGAATTTTGAGCATTACTTTACTAGTGTGTGAGATGAGTGCAATTGTGCGGTGGTTTGAGCATTCTTTGGCATTGCCTTTCTTTGGGATTGGAATGAAAACTGACGTTTTCCAGTCCTGTGGCCACTGCTGAGTTTTCCAAATTTGCTGGCATATTGAGTGCAGCACTTTCACAGCATCATCTTTCAGGATTTGAAATAGCTCAACTGGAATTCCATCACCTCCACTAGCTTTGTTCATAATGATGCTTTCAGTTTCCCTATTTTCTTTGAAACTGTTTGCCATTCAAAATAACATTAACCTCTCCTGAAACACACCTTTCCACCCAATGTCAAGCAAAACTAGTATGCAAAGCTCTGCCAAAAAACTATTGATTTATAATTCATACACATTATTGTAGTAGTTTGGGGCTTCCCTGGTGACTCAAATGATAAAGAATCTGCCGGCAATGTGGTAGACCTGGGTTCGATCCCTGGGTTGGATTACTGTGATATTGAATGGTTTGCCTTGGAAATTAACAGAGGTCATTCTGTCGTTTCTGAGATTGCATCCAAGTACTGTATTTCGGACTCTTTTGTTGACTGTGATGGCTACTCCATTTCTCCTAAGGGATTCTTGCCCACAGTAGTAGATATAATGGTCATCTGAGTTAAATTCACCCTTTCCAGTCCATCTTAGTTCACTGATTCCTAGAATGTCAATGTTCACTCTTGTCATCTCCTGTTTGACCACTTCCAATTTGCCTTGATTCATGGACCTGACATTCCAGGTTCCTATGCAATATTGCTCTTTACAGCACTGAACCCTGCTTCCATCACCAGTCCCATTCACAACTGGGTGTTGTTTTTGCTTTGGCCCCATCCCTTCATTCTTTCTGGAGTTCTTTCTCCACTGATCTCCAGTAGCATATTGGGCACCTACTGACCTGGGGAGTTCACCTTTCGGCATCCTATCTTTTTGCCTTTTCATACTGTTCACAGGGTTCTCAAGGCAAGAGTACTGAAGTGGTTTGCCATTCCCTTCTCCAGTCGACCACATTCTGTCAGACCTCTCCACCATGACCCATCCATCTTGGGTGGCCCCATACGGCATGGCTTAGTTTCACTGAGTTAGACAAGGCTGTGGTCCATGTGATCAGATTGGCTAGTTGTCTGTGACTGTGGTTTCAGTCTGTCTGCCCTCTGATCCCCTCTCTCATGCCTACCATCTTACTTGGGTTTCTCTTACCTTGGATGTGGGGTTTCTCTTCACAGCTGCTCCAGCAAAGCACAGCTGCTGCTCCTTACCTCTGATGTGGGGTACCTCTCGGCTGCCACCCCTGCCCTCAGGCCAGGATAGCTCTTCTTGGACCGTCGCAGCCGACACTTTATAAGCAACTTTCAAATATGTTATTCAGTATTGCCTGGAGAATCCCATGGATGGAGGAGCCTGGTGGACTGCAGTCCATGGGGTCTCGAAGAGTCGGACACGACTGAGTGACTTCACTTTCACTTTCACTTTCATGCATTGGAGAAGGAAATGGCAATCCACTCCAGTGTTCTTGCCTGGAGAATCTCAGGGACGGGGGAGCCTGGTGGGCTGCCATCTATGGGGTCACACAGAGTCGGACCCAAGTGAATGGACTTAGCAGCAGCAGCAGCATTGTTAACTTCATACTACATTATATCTTCATGACATTTATTTTATAACTGAAAAGTTGTACCTTCGACTCTCTGCAGCCATTTGTCCCACTCCCACTTCCCACCTCTGGCTACCACCAGTCTATTCTCTGGATCTATGAGCTTGTTTTGCTTTTGTTTTTAAGAGTCCACATATAAGTGAGATCAGATTGTATGTGTCTTTCTCTGTCTGACTCAGTTCACTTAGCATAACACCCTCAATAACGCCCTAGCGTAACATCCATCCATGTTGTTGGAAATAGTCAGAGTCATTCTTTTTATGGCTAAACAATATTCATTTCATGTGTACATGCCACATGTTCTTTATTCAATGGTCAGTGGACACTTATGTTGGTTCCATGTCTTTGCTCTTGTAAAGTTTCAATGAACATGAGCAAGCGTATGTCTTTTAGTGTGAGTGTTTTTGTTTTCTTCAGGTGAATGCCCAGAAATGGAATTGCTGGACCATATAGAGCTTCTGTTTTTAATTTCTTGAGGAAACCTCCATATTGTTTTCCATAATGATAGTACCAATTTACATTCCAGCAAGTAGTGCACAATACTTCCCTTTTCTCCATGTCCTCACCAATATGTTCAGATGACTCAATCTTAAATGTAAAGAGTATTTGCCTTATAAGTCCCATAAGCGGTGAGTTTCACTCAGTGCATTGAAAAATTAGATATTAGATGTGGCACCACCAGCATTTTAGCTACTTTTATTTAGTTGGCTTTATCTTACAGCCTATTAAACTATTCACAAATGAACCTTAATTCCCACTGCTTACATTTTAATTTCTGTAAATGTGTTATTAATAAATGTTTTTATTTCTTTAATGTAGAATTTCAGGAGTTTTAAATTCTGCCATTAATAGAAAATCCATTACATGTGTTTTTATCAATCACCAAGCACCGACTAAAAATGGATTCTGAGGAATGTCCAGGCTCTCTGGTTGTATATTTAGATGCCTATTTATATCCTAGCTCCCTCAACCCTTCATTACCTTTTCAAGCCACTATTACAATTTATTTTTTGTGCTTTCACCTACTTTCCTTCTTCTCCTAAGAAGAGAACTTTTTATTCTTCAGGAGGTTCTTCTTCCCATGACTCTTTTGTGGTAAATCCTATGTATTTCTTTCCCTGGTCTCTCCAATAATTCATTTTCCTTATTTCTCCTACTTCTATTTAGCCAATCTGAGTGTGAATTGAAGATTCAATATTCTAAAAAAAGTAATGCAAAATCACACTGATGAACTCTGCTGACCTGAGCCAAAGAAAGAACACACCGGAAGTTTCAGTCCAAAGAGCAAGACAGATGACAGCTGTGGCAACAACAGTCAAGGATCCACACACCCTCCACCCATTTATGTGTAATTAATTTTATGTACAAAAGATGTATGACTATCTTGATGACAGGGCTGAATTCACGTTGGATTACATCAGATTGCTTCTATGCACACATGCACTTTAAAAAAAGAAAAACTCTTCATGTAAGCATATTGCTCCCCAAAGATGTTATTTCTCTTGACATTGTTTAACCAATGGATGCAACAGCCTTGACTTGGGTGAAATGCTGATCAGAAGATAACAAATTGACTTATTATAAAACTAAGTGATTAAGCCATGTATCCAAAGTGAAAGTCGCTCAGTCATGTCTGACTCCTTGTGACCCCATGGACTATACAGTCCCTGGAATTCTCCAGGCCAGAATTCTGGAGTGGTAGCCATTCCCTTCTCCAGGGAATCTTCCCAACCATTAGGTGGAACACAGGTCTCCTGCATTGCAGGCGGATCCTTTACCAGCTGAGCCACCAGGGAAGCCCAAGCCGTGTAACCAAGTCAATGATAAATAGAAGTCTGAATTCTACTCTTCTGGGTATCCTTCTCTGTCTATCCTAGCAAGAAGTGACTCTTACCCACCCCCATCCTACTGCTAATTATCTGTGTCCCTCTTTTGGTATTTATTGTTACTTTTTATATGATTAGGAATTTCTTTCTCTCTCTCTCTTTTTTTTTTTTGCCACACTATAAGTCATGTAGGATCTTAGTTCCCCAAACAGGGACAGAACCAGTGTCCCCTGCAGTGGAAGCACAGAGGCTTCCCCTGGACCACCAAGGAAGTCCCAGAAATTTCTGTTTATATTTTAATAACACAGCACCTTAGATAAAGATTTAACACAAGCTTGTTGAATCTGTTAAGTACAGAGTCTGATCTCAGAGACAGCTTTATAGAAATTAGACCAGTAGGCCAATTGCTCAAGTCAGTGCTTTGAGAGTTCTATAACCTTTATCCACCTCTCGTAGCAGCTTGAGTACTCCCTCTGAGTAAATCACTGTCTTCTATGAAAATAAATCTATCTATAAATCTATAAATCTGTGCTATTCATAATAGCACAAGAAGATTTTTAAAGTAAATCACAGAATTAATAGGAGAGAGAATAAGACAGTAAGAACAAGGGAAAGATGAGAATGAAGTGAAGCTTGGTGGTGGGTGGTTTAGTTGCTAAGTCGTATCTGACTCTTGTGACCGCATGGACTGTAGCCCACCAGGCTCCTCCATCCATGGGATTTCCCAGTCAAGAATACTAGAGTCAGTTGCCATTTCCTTTGCCAGGGGATTCTTTACCACTGAACCACAAAGGAAGCCCTGAAGTGAAGCTTAGAAGGGTTTGAATTTTAATTGCATCATTTATTGACTGAATCGTTTTGGACAGGTTACTCCACCCTTGATTTGCGCATTGTTAAAATTGAGACAATAGTAGAATCCACCTAAGGTTTTTGTAAGAAGTAGATTGGGTAAGACTTGAAAAGTGTTTGGTGTTGAGTAAGTAGTATGGTTACCCAGATAGCCTAGTAAAGATGATGAATGGAATGTCAGGAATAAAAATTAAATACAAGAATAAAAGTGTTTGAAAAGGACTAGTGATAGTCATTGAAAGTAAATAATCATATGGAAAATATAAATAATTATTTGAAATAAAGCTAAAAAGAAGGCAAAAGTTATCCTGAATAATTTAGATTTAGAGGCAACAACTAATTAAATAGTTCTTCATTGTAAATATCATGATGGATTAATATTCTTAATATTTAAATGGTTCTTGTAAGTGTAGAAGAAAATTCAAAAGCCCAAAGAGAACTGGGCAAAGTACACAAATAGATAATTCACACACAAAAAAGCAATAGTACTCTGGTCAAGAAAGTAGGATATAGTGAAATGTTCACACTCACAGTACAAAGAAATTCAAATTAAAACAGCAAAGACATTTTGAAAAATGAGACTATCAAGTGTTCACAAGAGTGAAGTAAAATAGGTGAGAAGTGAAAATT
>NW_011495016.1:1240062-1245092 GCF_000754665.1 Bison bison bison | reverse complement strand
TGAAAATTATTAAGATGAATAAGGAAACAATGCTTGGCAATATATACTTTAAATGTTTGACTCGATTCAATTTTAGGAATTCTGTTCTAAAAATATAGTCCAAAGAACAGGAAAAATGTCAGGCACAAAGATGTTCATTGCTGCCTTATTTGGTAACAGTGAAAAATGAGAGGTAACTTAAATACATAGCCACATATAAATGGCTGAGAAAATTATGATGCATTCATTCAAAGAAAATAATTAAAATGTACTGTGAACTTCATACTCAACAGTAAAAAGCTAAAGGTATTTCCTCTAAGATCAGGAACAAGACAAGGATGCCCACTCAGACAGAGAAAGACAAATACTGTATGATATATGGAATCACATATCTTGTAATTCTAAAAAAATCACATGTGGAATCTAAAAAATATAACAAACCAGTGAATATAACAAAAATGAAGCCAACTCACAGATAATAAGAGAACAAACTAGTGGTTACCAATGTGGGGAGGAGTATAGCGATATGAGATGAAGAAGAACAAACTATTAGGTATAGGATGAGCCACAAGGGTGTATTTGAACAACACATGGAATATAGCCAATATTTTATAATTACTATAACCTTTGAAATTGTGAATCACTATATTGTACACCTATAATATGGTACAGCAACTATACTTCAATGAAAGTAATTTTTTTTAAAAGGAAAAATGTACCTTCAAAGAATTTGCAATAACACTGGAAAAAAACCTACATTAATATGCAAGGAAAAGGACAGGGGAAAATTATGACAGCATGATTTAACTAGGGTAAAAGAAATGAATTGATATAATATTAGAAAGAAATACATCAAAAGGTGAAGAATGGTTTGTTTTTCAGTGACGAAAGTTATGTCAGTTTTTTCTTTAAGGTTTTCTGTATTTTACAAATTTCCTATAATAAAAGTGTAGAGAATTCCCAGGTTGTCCAATAGCTGGGATTCTGTACTTCCACTGCATGGGGGTTCTGGTCAATCTCTGATCCAGAGGAGAACCAAGATCCCATAAGCTGCTTGGCGCAGCTAAAAATAAAGTGTATTATTTTTACAATAGAAAAAGTGGTGTTTTGTATAGAACATAGAGATGGCCATAAGAAAAAAGTTTCAGGATCCCAGTTACTGTTATCCACATTTCAGTTTCAGTGGGGTTTGCTGCTTATTAAGGCACAAATGGCTATATTTAGTGATGGGCAAAATTAACTGGCTAAAGCAGGTAACACGGAGAACTGACAATATTCTACATTTCTTCAAAAATTTGTATTTCTGAAAATTCCTTTAACATGTTTTTTTCAAAGAAGAGAGACAGGAGCAAGGGAGAAAGACAGAGGTAAAAATAGAGATATATCTCTTTTAAGTGATAGGAAAATATATAGTAGACTGAAATACCAATTTTTTAGTTTTGCCAATTCACTGTCTGGGTGACATGGCTACATTTATCTCATTGCTGCTTCCCTATCAATGCCAAAGCATCATGGAATAGATCAAAGACTAGAAGTACTTCTCCTGAATAACTATGCCATACCTCCCCCTGAGGAAAGTGAAAAGGAGGAGGAAAGACCGATTAGGCACTTCATTGTCATTCCCCTGAAGAGTAGAGCTCCATGATGGTAGAAGTCTTGTGTCTTTTTTTTAACTGAAGTGTAGCTGATTTACTACGTTGTGCCGCTGTCTACTGTACAGCAAAGTAATTCAGTTATACACATATATACATTCTTTTCATGTATTCTTTTCCATTATGGTTTATGAGAGGATATTGAATATTGTTTTACACCATGCTGTTGGTGCCTAGCACAAAGCACAGTGCAAGATCTTCGGTACTCAATTTCTGCCTGTTGAATGGACTTGGAGAAAACCCCATTCACAGCATTATTTGACTTTTTGGTTTTGTTTTTTGTCGTTTTTAATTTTTGGCTGTACCGCGTAGCCTGTGGGATCCCAGTTTCCTGACCAGGGATTAAACTCGTGTCCCCTGAAGTGGAAGGGCAGAGTCATAACCACTGAACTGCCAGGGAAGTCCCTATTTTTCATTTTAAAGTATATCCAAACAAAAATGGATTTTACCAGAACAAAGGTCTTTCTTGAGTTTTCTTTTCTTAAAATTTGTATTGAGCACTGTGTGGCCAGGCATCCGCTAAATGCTGGCAATGGGAAGAGGAAGGAGCACAAAGTCCCTCAAGTTGTGTGCATGTGTTTCCAGGGGTGAAAATTATTAGTGTAACTTTAGTATTCACAACAGATATTTTGTTTGTGTTTTTTAAAAACAAAACTCAGCTTTTACGTATAAAATGATCACTATCCTCTTCAAAGTAAATACCCAAGAAAACTATAAAACAATTTCAATGGTGCCAAGAAATAAGGTTGTTAGAACTTTGGCGGGGATTTGTCCTCAGATTCTACTGACATATGCTTTGAACGTCCTCAGTGTTAGCAAGTATTGCCTTATGTTCATAAATTTAAGTATTAGGAATAGGTCACTTGATATTAGACAATGTATTTATTCTTACTGCAACAGAAATGTCTCATTTTTAAAATTAGTGAATGTAGAACAGTTAGCTTAGTATCTGGATATCTAAGCTTTGAACATTTACTTCTGTTTTTTCATTATTAGTAGTAGGCTAGTGGCTGACTTCCTTGAGAGAAGTTTCAGCTAAAAATGAAATATGGCTAGAACGTAACAAGCCCAATTTTCTTGTGGGCTTAGCAAATTTGTTCTGAAGATTATTCCTAGAGGGAAATCCCTTCAATGTTCAATGTTTATTTACTTGAATCACTCCTAGTATATATCCATTTAATCATTTTTTTACTTTATAGCCAAACCTTTTGCCCTCAGACATCAGGAGTGAGGAATTCCTAACACAATAACAATGTTACCTTAAATGGTTTTTGAACTTGCATAGTTCATAAAAAAAAATAACACTTCCTTTTGGTTTTTAATTGCTTTATGATTCATAGACTTTGAACTTGCCCGATCTTAAATGAACTCTTTCCTCAGAACAAGGTCAAATCAGTTCACCAAGCTGACGTTTGCTCACTTATCTTTTCAAAAAGGTTTTGTATTATTTCAAAAAACAAATCTACTTAAAATATGCTTCCGTGTGGAAAAAACATTGTGCTAATAGACTGACGCGTAGTCGTTAGATCTGATTTTATGATTATAACTCAGGTTAGGAAATGCTTCACTTTATATTGGAATTCATTCATGCATCCAGTCAACAATATTAATTGCGCACCTTCTCTATGTTATGTGTTATTATATGTCCATTGGCATTTATCCATGAACAACAACAATATCTCTGCCCAGGTAAAACTTACATTTGGTGGTGGGGTAGACAGATCAACAAAAGCATAGAAAATCAGTGATTTAGTATGTTAAAAAGTGGAGCGTGCTCTGGGGAAAATAGAGCAGAGGAAGGGGACTGTGCCAGTCAGGAAAAGATTGCAATTTTAAGTAGGATGACCCCATGTGACCAAGACAGGATGAAGCTGAGGAAGGTTATCAGTGATGCAGTTAAGATCTTGGGAATCTGAGATCGTGTCTCAGTCACATGAGGTCATCCTACTCAAAACTGAATATTAATGCTCTTAAAATTATTTCTGTAAAATGGTTTCTGCTGTAGGGTAATTCTCACACTCCAGTGTTTCCTTCTAGATTCATGGATGTGTACGCTTGTGTGAGAATTTAGAGGTCAGTGTATGCAGGTCTTTTATTACACCAAGTCTCTGAAATGCTTAGTCACTTGACTGAAGGCCACATATCAGCAAGGGTCGAGTTAACAACATCGATTTTCTGACACTGAGTTTGTTGTTCTTTCTATCATGTTGAGAGGGATCCTAATGGTGAAGATTTCCGATTGGCTACTGTAGGGTGTGCGTTAGGGGCACAGGTGCAGTCAGACTCTCTAGCTGTTTTACTTCACCTTTGTGGCAAGTTTCTCTCACTTGATTTTGTTTTTGCCCTTGATCAGTTACATTACTGACTAGCGTTCTCGGCCTCCTTAATCAATCGAAATTGATGAGAGGCCAGTCAAGAAATTTAGACAAGGCATTATTACTGGGGCTCATGCTGCAGCAAAGAGGAGGGAAAACAAATAACAGGTTCCCTTGCTTGCTCGCTTGCTCCCGAGGTGGGGCAAGTTGGTTCCTTATATGGGGTGACAGCAGGGCTGTCAGGAAGATCTGGAGAAGAAAGTGTCAGTCCACTCCAGTATTTGTTGCCTGGGAAATTCCATGGACAGAGGAGCCTGGTGGGCTGGGCTATTGTCTGTTGGGTCGCAGAGAGTCAGACAGGACTTGAAGGACTTGTTGTGACTAAACAACAACAAGGTGGGGCCCAGGGCTCACCTGGAGGGGTGGCTGAGGTAGTTTGCCCACTTCTTTGGTGATATTGTGTGCAGGGGGCTTGCACAGTGCCTTGCTTTTGCCTCCCGCTCTTCAAAAGTGGCAGTTAGGTTTTTGGTCTCTTCATGTCACGTTGTCCATAATTTGCCTCAACCGCACATGCACATGATTATTTTTAGTTTCTTATACTTTGTTTTCATTTTGTTACTCGAGGGGATATTTGTCCAGATGCAAGCACTGCAGCAAATGGTCCCGGTCGTAGATCCTAGCCTGCCTCATTGAGACTTGCCTGTTTTAATCACCATTTTTCAGGACCAGGAGAAGGGCTATAGTTCGAGGGTACACTGCCTTAGTAGTGTCTGAAGTCCAATTATCTGGGATTCTAAAGCTGGCCAACTGAGACCTGGGGTTTATTTTGTTGCACATACTTGAAAATGCTTGAAAGAAATATTGCTCATTACAAGTTGCATTTTTTTGTAGCTCAAAATTAAATTATGTATTAAAATACCTTAAATGATATTAACATTTCTCACGTTATTAGAAAATGAGGACATAGTGCTAACCACAGTAGTGTAAAAGAAATTGCGAAATTTGTCATTTACTGCATGACCCTTTCTTGAGACACTGATGAATTCTGATTCTTATCTTTAGTTGGTTTCTCTTGTGTTAGTCC
>NW_011495016.1:1222297-1239452 GCF_000754665.1 Bison bison bison | reverse complement strand
TCTTTTTATTATTTATTTATTTATCTGACTGTGCTGGCTCTTAGTTATGGCATGTGGGATCTTTAGCTGGGCGTGTGAACTCTTAGTTGCAACATGTGGGATCTAGTACCCTGACCAGGGTTCGAACCTGGGCCCTCTGCATTGCGAGTGTGGAGTCTTAGCCACTGGACCACCAGGGAAGTCCCCAGGCCTGAACTTCTGATCCTGTCGCCAGATTGGCTTCTCTTTCAGTTGCATATCTGAGTCAGCACCATCATTTACTTCATATCAGAAACCTGGGGAAAGGGGCAGTCAACCTCGGCACCTGCTTCTCCCCTACTTTCTGTGTCAGACTTGAATCCATTTTCTCCTCAACAGTGATAATAGCCTGGAGAAGGGAAGGTCAACCCACTCCAGTATCCTTGCCTGGAGGATCTCACGGACAGAGGGTCGGACATGACTGAAGCGACTTAGCACACAGGCACGCACGCAATTTTGTCAAACCATAATAACTACTGTCCTCTCTTACCTGGGTTACTATCAGAGCTTCCTACCTGGCTTCTCCATATCCATTCTAGAACGCTTCAAATGCACTCTCCACATCAGGCCAAGTAACTTGTAAAAATGCACATATGGCCATGTCACACACCCATGTAAAGACTTGCAATGCCTTTCCGTTGCTCTCAGGTTCAATTCCCAATTCATCTCTGTAGCTACAGGGTGCTTCTTTCTCTCTTTGCTCCTTCATGATCCAGGCACGCTGGCCTCTGTGAGCTCCTTGGAGCTTTACTGTGCACGGTGTTCCTCTTGCCCACCCTCTTGGAGTGATCTTTCTCTACCCGCTACCCTCTCCTACCCCTTACAACTGGCCAACATGCATTTGCATGGAAACACACACACACACACACACACACCCCAGCAGGTGGCTAATTGATTCATTCTTCTGCTTCAAACATCAGTTCCTCAGAGAAATATTCCCTATGCTTCTGGGTTAGATTTTGTCATCTTGATAGTAGTTCACAGAGTATATTGCACTTCTCCTTCCTATTAAACATCACAATTGCAATTTTTGCTCATTACAAAATGTGTCTTTTCCCACTGAGATATAAACCCGGTAAGGGCAGCCCATTTCTGCTTTGTTTTTCTGTTTCCCAACAAAGGAAGGATAGTGAACACAGTAAATATTTACTGAGTGAAGGAATGGCTAAATTAATATTGTTGTTCATCCCCTTGCTTTTTCTCTTTTTATACTGGGCCTTCCTTGTTTTGAATCATCATTCCACATTTGTAGAACAAGTTTGAAATATCTTAGCTGATTAACATCTCTACATTCATTTAACATTCTTACATTCCTTTAAAGATGAGGAAACTAAGACTCAGTGAAGCTGAAAGATCCCCGTCTTTCTGAACCCAGGAAAAAAAAAGACACGTGTGCTAATGTGCTCAGTCGTGTCTGACTCTTTGTGACCCCATGAAATGTAACCCACCAGCCTTCCCTGTCCATGGGATTTCCCAGGCAAAAATACTGGAGTGGGTTGCCATTTCCTCCTCCAAGGGATCTTCCCGACCCAGGGATTGAACTTGAGTCTCCTGTGGCACCTACATTGCAGGCAGACTTTTTATCCACCAAGTCATCAGAGAAGCCTTTATGAAGAAAATAGGGCATTAATACATTTTTAAACATGCTTAGGGCATGTCTGAAATTCTTTGAACTATGTATTAAAATCAATAGATTTGATTTTCAGTTTTGTGTACATATAGCAAATAAAAATCCGGACGTATTATATTCATTTACTTATAAATAAATAAAATAATTATTCACAAAAGAATAATTTTTGATTTAAGGCTTTTTGTATTAAAAAACAAAAACAAACAAACAAACAAACAAAAAAACATTATAAAAGGGGAATTCCCTGATGGTCCAGTGCTTATGACTCAGCACTTTCACTGCTGTGGCCTGAGTTCAATCCCTGGTCAGGGAATTAAGATCCCACGAGCTATGTGGTGTGGCAAAAAAAAAAAAAAAAGTTTAGTTACGCATAGAGCAAATCACCTTTACTGAAGAGAAAGACTGGGAAATTTCTGGAGACTGTTAAATGTTCGAGATTTGTGACTAGCATTGGAAAGAATTTTCTGCTCTTTGTCACTACCTGCTTTACCCTGGTAATCTGGTGCCACAAGAAATACGTTATTTACAAAATTCTTTATAGCAGTGCTCCAGATGGTTCTATCAGACCTAAGAATCCCATAACAACAAAACTTAACAAATATTTATTGAGCGATTGTACTGAACACTCTAGGTGTAAAGAGAAATGAGTTAACCCTTGCCCTCCAAAGAGCTCCTAATGTATCAGAGGAAAGAAGGTAAAAATAATGACTAATATTTATTGAGCTGTAAATCAGATGTTTTTACACAATGCTGACACAATTGCTGCTGCCAAGTCACTTCAGTCGTGTCCGACTCTATGTGACCCCAGGGGCTATCATTATATTTATTTTAAAGAAAACTAAGACTCAGTGATGTCTAAAAAAGCTGTAAAATAACACCCAGTCAGTGACCAATAGGACAGAAATTTGCATTCAAGATCCCATACAGCAATCTGAACTTTGGAACCTGCATCTTTAACCACTTCTCTATGTTTCCTCAGGTTCAAAATGACAGAATGTTTAAAAAGCAGAACTGAGATCTTTTCTCAGGCCTCTATTGTGCTACTTAAAGACATCCTTTTTTTTTTTTTTTTGAGAGCCTATATATATGGCACCCCACTCCAGTACTCTTGCCTGGAAAATCCCATGGATGGAGGAGTCTGGTAGGCTGCAGTCCATGGGGTCGCTAAGAGTCGGACAGGATTGAGCGACTTCACTTTCACTTTTCACTTTCATGCACTGGAGAAGGAAATGGCAACCCACTCCAGTGTTCTTGCCTGGAGAATCCCAGGGACGGGGCAGCCTGATGGGTGGCCGTCTATGGGGTCGCACAAAGCTGGACAGGACTGCAGCGACTTAGCAGCAGCATATCCATATTTGAACTTTTCCCTAAAAAAAATCACATAGATTAATGCTAAATGCAGCTCTATTAGAGAGGATGAATATGTGAGGTGCATATTTTGTTGTTGAAAGGATAGTTAAAATAGTCTCCATCTGTGTGCCAAGGAAAGCAATTCAAATTCATGAAAATATATTGAATCAATCTGAATCAACAATTGTTATATATTTTCAACAGTTTTTTATAAGTAAATTCAGGCCTGTTAAAACTACTGAGCTGGAGTATGTTTGAATGATTTAATAGGCAGTTTTCAGAGCTGGTTTCTGAATGAGAGCTCTCAGTGTAGCCTTGAGACATGGGGAGATTGGTAATCAAATCCAGAAGGGTGTTGTCATGGGCTCTATGGGTGGAATGTGTGTGAGAAGAGTTTTTTAGTATTCACAACTGCTATCAGCTTGGGTGTGACAGCAGGAACCCTAGTTTACATGTCTGGATGGTGTAACTCCACGTGTTCCTTGATTTTTTTCTCTTCCATTATGGTTTAAAGGATATTGAATACAGTTCCCTATGCTAGACAGTAGAACCTTGCTGTTTACCTGTTTTTTTTTTTAATTTATTTTTCATTGGAGGATAATTGCTTTACAATGTTGTATTGGTTTCTGCCAAAAAGAATGCAAATCAGCCAGAAGTGTACATCTGTCCCCTCCCTCCTGAGCCTCCCTCCAATGACCCCCCTCTCCTATCCCACCCCTTTAGGTTGTCAGAGCACCAGGTCTGAGCTCCATGCATCATGCAGTAACTTCCCACTAGCTATCTGTTTTAATATGGTAATGTATATGTTCCAAAGCTACTCTCAGTTCATCCCACCCTCGCCTTCCCTTGCTGCGCCCACAAGTCTGTTCTCTGTCTGCGTCTCTATATCCTGCGCTGCAAATGGGTTCATCAGTACCATTTCCCTTGCTGTTGTCGTTTAGTTGCTAAGTCGTGCCCGACTTTTTGTGACTCCATGGACTATAGCCTGCCAGGTTCATCTGTCCATGGAATTTCACAGGCAAGAAGACTGGAATGGGGTGCTATTTCCATCTCCAGGGGATCTTCCTAACCCAGGGATCAAACCCACATCTCCTGCATTGGCAGGTGGATTCTTTATCACTAAGCCACCTGGGAAGCCCACCATTTTTCTAGATTCCATATGTATGTGTTAATGTATGAGACTTGTTTTTCTCTTTCTGACTTACTTCACTCTGTGTAACCGGTTTTAGGTTCATCTAACTCGCTAGAACTGACAGATGTGCTCCTTTTTAGGGCTGAGTAATATTCCACAGTGTGTATGTACCACAACTTCCTTGTCTATTCATCTGTTGATGGACATCTAGGTTGGTCTCATGTCCTAGCTATTGTAAATAGTGCTGCAATGAACACTGGGGTCTTTTTCAATTATAGTTTTCTCGGGACATATGCCCAGTAGTAGGACTGCTGGGGCATGTGGTAGTTTTATTCCCAGTTTTTTAAGGAATCTCTATACTGTACTCCATAATGGCTGTATGAACTTACATTCCCACCAACAGTGCGAGAGGATTCCCTTTTCTCCACACTCTCTCCAGCATTTATTATTTGTAATTTTTTGATGATGGCCATTCAGACGGGTATGAGTATAGTAGTTTGTATCTGTTAATCCCATTTTAGAATTTCAGGATTTTAGGATTTATGTAGTTAATTCCTTTAGAGGAAGCAAAGGAAGTATCCAGGGAAATGGGGATAATTGGAAGAATGAATAAAAATATGGAATGGGAAAGCAAGGCTGCATAATATTAAGATCTTTTCTTTTTTTTCAACATTTTCTTTTTCCCTCAACATTCAGACATTCCTTAAGCCCATAATTTTCACTTATAAATTGGTGGAAAACAATGTTTTTACATAATACAGTGAAGATTATCACTGTCCTAAGCATGTTGTATAGTAAGAAGGAAAATTCCAGCCAAATGTGTAGATCTTTTCTCAAGATACGTGTACACACACACACACACACACACTCATGTTTGTGGGCTTCCCTAGTGGTAAAGAACCCTCGTGCCAATGTGGGAGATGTAAAAGATGTGGGTTTGATCCCTGGGTCAGGAAGATCACCTGAAGGAGGGCATAGCAATCCATTCCAGTATTCTTGCCTGGAGAATCCCATTGACAGAGGACCCTGGTGGGCTACAGGCCATATGGTCACAAAGAGTCGGACACGACTGAAGGAACTTAACACACACACACACACACACACATATATATGACTTCTCTGAGAGCTCTGTGATAAAGAAACTGCCTGCCAATGCAGGAGATGTGGGTTCAATCTCTGGTCCTGGAAGATCCCCTGGACAAGGAAATCGCAATCCACTCTAGTATTCTTGCCTGGAGAATCCCACAGACAGAGGAGCCTGGCGTGCTACAGTCCATGGGGTCGTAAAGAGTCAGACACAGCTCAGTGACTGAGCGACAACAACAACATATACTCCTGGGAACTGGTCTTAGAAAAGTAATTCTAAATACAAAAAGCTTTATGACAGACTTGATTATTACAATGTTGTTTGAAATACAAATAATTATCCAACAGTATAGGAACAAAAGTAAATTATGATTTCTGACTAATTTCATATGTAAGAGGAAATTCCCACACTCTTGTCTATTCTCTATGTTTCCTTTTGGATAGAAAATAATGACACAGTCAACCAAAATTAAATGAGGACTGTATGTCAAGTAGGGATTCCTGTATATCATAAGGAGAGCGTTTGTAACAACAACCTCATTTACCGTGTTGATGGTTAGGAAACACTCAAGAATGACAACGTGTAGTTTTCTCATATGAAGCAAAACCACGGCAACATACCCTGCCCCCGCACCCCACCCCTACAAAAGTGAAATGTTTTTGTTTTTCTTCTACAAAGTACAAGTTGTCTCAGGACATGAAAGTGCACAGTACTGGCACCTGTTATCAGGAACCTACTAAGGCATGAAAGAAAGAACTAGAGTTTTCAATCAGAAAGTGTATGAAACCCTAAGTCATTAGGGAAACTAATGAAACGTTGCTGCTGCTAAGTCGCTTCAGTCGTGCCCGACTCTGTGCGACCCCATAGACGGCAGCCCACCAGGCTCCCCGTCCCTGGGATTCTCCAGGCAAGAACACTGGAGTGGGTTGCCATTTCCTTCTCCGGTGCATGAACGTGAAAAGTGAAAGTGAAGTCGCTCAGTCGTGTCTGACTCCTAGCGACCCCATGGACTGCAGCCTACTAGGCTCCTCTGTCCATGGGATTTTCCAGGCAAGAGTACTGGAGTGGGGTGCCATTGCCTTCTCCGCTCTAACTCCTGAGATGGAGGGAAAAACATGAAGACGCCTTTGAATTTTTTATTTATTCCAACTTTTCTTTATAAACTAGTGAATTTTATATTGTAATATCTGATTAATGACTAAGTTTAGAAAGTGAAGCTAGATCTCATGTTCTGTCTGTCTGGATATGTATGTCTTGGTATGTGTCTTTGTCTCTGGATAATACCGTTGAGATTAATTTGTAAATGAGTTCTATTTAACTTGCTGAAGGAAAAGTAAGTGCTTACAAATGAAACAATTCCAGATTAAGTAAATAAATTCCGGGTTCATGTGAATGGGAAATATAGACATGTCTCTAATATAGACATGTCTTTAGAACCATCAATAAGTATAATACTTCTGTTGTACCTAGGATAACTAGAGGTCAAATGAGACTGTATTCTATCTGTTACAAATTTGTCAAAAAGAAAAGAAACTCCATGGGAGAAAAGTTTTAAGGGAAGTGTTTTCACTAAAAGAAGGTGTAAGAAATGAAACTGTACTGAAATGAGTGAGTTATGCATGATCAGGATTTTCTAAAATTAGATTATAATTAATTGGGTAAATGGATTTTGTTAGAAATGACTCATTCATAGGAAAACTGGTTAGAACCAACTAGGTCCAAGATTTCACTAGACCTTGAGTTTTGGTATATGCACTCATTATAAAATATCAGCAAGTTAAGTGATATATCCACTTAGTTCAGTTCAGTCACTCAGTCGTGTCCGACTCTTTGCGACCCCATGAATCGAAGCACACCAGGCCTTCCTGTCCATCATCAACTTCCGGAGTTCACTCAAACTCATGTCTATCGAGTCGGTGATGCCATTCAGCCATCTCATCCTCTGTCGTCCCCTTCTCCTCCTGCCCTCAATCCCTCCCAGCATCAGAGTCTTTTCCAATGAGTCAACTCTTCGCATGAGGTGGCCAAAGTATTGGAGTTTCAGCTTTAGCATCAGTCCTTCCAAGGAATACCCAGAACTGATCTCCTTTAGAATGGACTGGTTGGATCTCCTTGCAGTCCAAGGGACTCTCAAGAGTCTTCTCCAACACCACAGTTCAAAACCATCAATTATTCAGCACTCTGCTTTCTTTATAGTCCAACTCTCACATCCATACAGGACCACTGGAAAAACCATAGCCTTGACCAGATGGACCTTTGTTGGCGAAGTGATCTCTCTGCTTTTTAATATGCTATCTAGGTTGGTCATAACTAGTTTTGGCTAAATCTAAGTGTTTTAGATCCTTCTGATTTTTTGGACAAAATTTCCTAAATAAAATTCTATTAAAGTTCTTTTGATTTCAACTAACTTTGGGATGCTACAAAGGGCCCCTGAAACATTCCAAAGAAAGATACTAAGCTAAGTAGGTTCATTTGGTATATAAAATTACATGGGAAATATTATATTATCAATATCATCCTATTATCCTTTTAGGTTATATTTTATGGTACATGTTACTAATATATATATATCCTAGAAATTACATGGAGTTCCTAAAATTCTGATATGTCCTGGTATTCTAATGGGAAAACTGATGACTTAACAAAGGTTAACAAAAGGACTGAATTAATTAGTGAATATGCTTGTAACTTCTATGGTTTCTATCTAAAAAAATTACTAGTTTGAAAGTGTGTTTTCAAGGAGTATGGAAAACCTTCCCTTCAAACTAATTATGACAGTAATATGGTAAAATTATACTGTATAGACAAATTGAAATATTTATCTTTTCTCTCTATCTGACCCCTCCAAAAATTAGAAACTCTTAGGTTTCCATTAACTTTATCAGATAAATTAGGAAGATTATCTCACTAACAGGTACAGAAGTCTCAAGGAATTTTTGAGACCTTGAGAAGAGAGGAAATTCACCTAGACTTATTAGGAAAAATCTATGATAAGCCTTTGGCATGACTTTCTTATCTGTGAAATATTTTATTTTAAAAGTTCAGTCTGACGAATGGATAAGGAAGTTGTGGTACATATACACAACGGAATATTACTAAGCTATAAAAAAGAATGTTTTTGAGTCTGTTCTAAGGAGGTGGATGAAACTGGAGCCTATTACATAGAGTGAAGTAAGTCAGAAAGAGAAACACCAACACAGTATATTAAGCATGTATATGGAGTTTAGAAAGACGGTAACAACGACCCTATATGCAAGATGGCAAAAGAAACATAGATGTAAAGAACAGACTTTTGGACTATGTGGGAGAAGGCAAGGGTGAGATGATTTGACACAATAGCTTTGAAACATGTATATTACCATATGTAAAACTGATGGCCAGTACAAGTTCCTTGCATGAAGTAGGGCACTCAAGGCTGATTCTCTGGGACAACCAAGAAGGATGGGGTAGGGAAGGATGTAGGAGGGGGGTTCAGATGCGGGAATACATGTACACCCATGGCTGATTCATGTTGATGTATGTCAAAAACCACCACAATATTGTAAAGTAATTAGCCTCCAATTAAAATAAATGAATTTTTTTAAAAAGTTCCGTTTGAGACTCTATAAAAGTTTCAGCAAAGCAAAAAGTCTGTGATCAATTATGGTTGTATAAATCATCAGGCCAAGTTTATTGAGACCAGACCTATTTCATCAACAAACTAGTCTTAATTTGGTTATATTTGGTAAAAATGAGGGTGATTTTAGGGAGAAAATGATGTTTCAATGAACACTAAATCCCAGTTTGTTAATGAAAGTCTGTATTTACTAAGACTCATTTCCTGGATAGTTCTTTGCTGTTAGGGTATAGTAATGTAAAATTTAATTAAATTATTAGAAGACACCCTAAGTTTGTTTCTGAAGCTTATCTCAGTAATCTGTCTTTGAACGAAGATCAGGTGCCTCACGACCTGCAACCAGAGCTGGAAAATGACATAAGGTGCTGTTTCCAACATGGATGGAAGAGCCTTTTTATCAGGTACTCTTAAATAGCTCATGCACAGTGAAATTAAAGGGGAAAGATTAATTTCCACTTCCAAAGGCCCCTACACTGGACTAGTCTATAGAGAGGACTGCTGACCTGAATTCACCTTAAAACGGTGCTCAGAGGAAACTGCACTGTACTAGGATGAGAAGAAGATGACATCAGAAGTAGTCAACTTGCCCAAGATGCTGGACCTGATTCATATGATCATTTATAATGCTTTCTTAACTTCTTGGACCTTTACATATAAATCAAATGTTTTTCTATTATAGACATGATCCTATGCTAGTTTTAGAAATCAATCCAATTGTTGGGTTTGTGGCCAATTACCTATATCTAGCTCTGGGTTACCTTGGTGAATTTCTCTACTCCAAGGCTCTAACTGGTTGGATGTGAGCAAATTTACTTTAAAATGAAGTCATGTTCAGGTCACTATTGATATTACTAGATAGAATCACCTCACCTGGCCAATTAATAATGCCTGCTCTGACTCTGGCCATAGGTTGAAATTTTTTTTCAGGGTCACTCAGATTCATTCAGAATGATGAGCTAAGTCTCAACCAAATCCTCTAGTCTATTAAAAGGAAATCTCCCACAAGTATGGAATGGGTTTATGTAGATAACACCGGGCTATGATAATGTAAGTTTAAAATACCCTCTAAATGGTCATGAAATGCCCCCCATAACAGTCAAGTTTATGACCATGAGGGCACTCTGCCAACTAGAAACTGGTACTTGCCACCTACCTCTACAAAGATTAAATCATGGCCACTGCAGCTGTTGACCTTTAACACTCCCAAAAGGAGTGCAGGGTGGAGATTAGGAGCGAGGTACTCTGTGCTCTGGGAAAAACTGGCAGAACAGGCCTTCAGAGAGTTAGATACTTTCAGGAGGAGATTTTATGAGTCCCAATTCTTGCATCTTCTCATGCCTAGAGAAATATTAACATCATTATTAACCATGACATCTACTTCGGCTATTAAGGAGAATATTACAATTAAAAGTAAAAAAAAAGAAAAAAAGATTGAATAGCTATGGTTCAGACATTCAAAGAAATAACTAGGTGATGTTATGGGTATAATTACAGACTAGTCTTTGTATTGCTAAGAACTTGAGCTTTCTGAGTTGGGTCAGATTTGGATGCCACGAGACATTCTCAAACAATGTCTGTAGGCAGCTAGTAACTGCAAACTTTGGATAAAACCAAACAACTGGCTACCAGGCTACAAGTCTCCTCAAAGTGCCAGGTCCAGATTGGGTTTCAGGCCTATTTTTCTGAAAAGATATGAGATTTTATTTTGTCTATTAAAATTCCAGTTGTCACTCCTCCAACTACCTCTGAGTCTGTTACATCAAAATGACAGACCAAGGGATTGAGATTTTAATCATACAAGACTCAGATCTAGGACTTGGAACTCAGAAATGCTTCCAGTTCAGTGTCTATTCTCCAAACTGAGGTGGCTCTATGCCCTATTTTGACAGGAAGCTATCAGAGCCATAGTTGCCCAGTTCCCTGAATTAAAATTGAGCGGGAGTCTGGGGTCTTGGGGTCTTTCTGTGCCTCCTGCTTCTTGTTTGTAGGATATAGGCTTTATTCAGCCTCCTTGAACTTCCCTGAGTTCCAAAGGGCAGAGTCAAATAGTAGATAATAGAGGAAGGGAGGGAATAGTGGCTTAGTGAGCGGTAAAGAATCTGCCCAACTAAGCAGAAGACTCAGGTTCATTACTGGGTCGGGAAGATCCCTGGAGAAGGAGACGGCGACCCACTTCAATATTCTTGCCTGAAGAATCCCATGGACAGAGCAGTCTGGGAGACACAGTTTATGGGGTCGCATAGAGTTGGACGCGACTTAGTGACTACATAGCAGCAGCAGGGAAGGCAGAAACAAAGGAGGAACACTCCAGAAACAATAGTACAGCAATAAAGCAGGGTCCTGGCTCCTCCTCAAAGGATATTAACAATACCGTTGAGTTCTTCTGCAGGAACTAAGCCCTCCACTCAAGTGGAGGATGATGACTTCATGCTAAGCACAAGATTCTTAGAACTTCACCCCGTTACTTCACCCCCAACCAATCAGAAGAAAGTCTGCATAGAGTGGAGAATAATGAAGACCCCCTCCCCAAATGATTCTCTTTTAAAAAACTTTTGTTGTTGAGCTGGATCTTCAGTGTTGGTTTTTGGACACAAGTCTGCCTTCTCCCCAGGTTGCCAGGGTATAAAGCAAATTTCTTTCCTAACCAACACTTGTCTCCTTAGTATTGGCTTTTGAGTGGTAAGCAGTCAAACCTGAGTTCCTTAACAATATGATTAATTTTACCCTGAAAATTCAAGGGGGCAGTCATTACTATCATGGTCTTTTTGATATATTTTAAACATGTACATGCAAAATTCAACTATGGGCATAGTCAAGTGATACCAAATGTATTTTAATTCTCTTGAGTTAAAGAATCTCTCTAGAAGAATTTTCTTGAACATTGTTTTAAGCTTAAGAAGTTCATTTAGTCTATCTGCAGAAAGAATTTAAGCAATATGTATATATATGTATGTATATACATATATATATACACACATACTCTTCTTGACATCATGGCTTAAAATCCTTTTTGGAAGTTTGTGAGTAACCCATTTCGCACTGATGTTTAACTTTTGCCAAATATCCCCAAGATGATTATTTTGAAAAACTTTACATTTGAATAAGTTGGCTAAGATAACTTACAGAAAATTACTTTGTAGAATTGGCAGTCACCCAGTTATAGCTATAAAAATGAATTCATGATGTTAAAGAGATTTGTGTGTTACTTTACTAACTTCATTATTAATCTTTCTGTTTTTGAACTAGGATGTTACTGTTCTATAATATGTTTTTGTGTACTTTACAATAGATTTTATTATCTGATAAAGCAAGTCTTCCCTTGTTGCTCTTGCTTTACCTGGTGATCTAGGCTACATTTGCATGTTTATATGACTAACAGATGAAATTTAGAATAATTTTTCCAAGACCCCCAAATGTAAACCTACTTACTTCATCATGGACAATTTAATCATTCTAATAACCAATATAAATAATAATAATTATTATATCTAATGCTCATTGCATACTTACCAAGTATCTGTCAATATTATAAGCACTACAGGAGTAAACTCAAGGGATATAATTGTTTACTTGAAAACTAAGAAAATCGACTGAAAATATATTAATAACAATGTGTGCGTGTGTGCTAAGTCACTTCAGTCATGTCTGACTCTTTGTGAATGCATGGACTGTAGACCTCTAGGCTCCTCTGTCCATGGGATTCTCCCGACAAGAATACTGTAGTAGGTTGCCATGCCCTCCTTCAGGAGGTCTTCCTGACCCAGGGATCAAACCCACATCTCTTGTCTCCTGCATCGGCAAGCAGCTTCTTTACCACTACCACCCCCTGGGAAGCCCATTAATAACAATGCTGCTGCTACTGCTGCTAAGTCGCTTCAGTCCTGTCTGATCTGTACGACCCCATAGACGGCAGCCCACCAGGCTCCCCCATCCCTGGGATTCTCCAGGCAAGAACACTGGAGTGGGTTGCCATTTCCTTCTCCAATGCATAAAAGTGAAAAGTGAAAGTGAAGTCACTTGGTCGTGTCCGACTCTGCGACCCCATGAATTGCAACACGCCAGGCCTCTCTGTCCATCACCAACTCCCGGAGTTCCCTCAAACTCCCGTCCAGAAAGTTGGTGATGCCATCCAGCCATCTTATCCTCTGTTGTCCCCTTCTCCTCCTGCCCTCAATCCTTCCCAGCATCAGAGTCTTTTCCAATGAGTCAACTCTTCGCATGAGGTGGCCAAAGTACTGGAGTTTCAGCTTTAGCATCAGTCCTTCCAAAGAAATCCCAGGGCTGATCTCCTTCAGAATGGACTGGTTGGATCTCCTTGCAGTCCAAGGGACTCTCAAGAGTCTTCTCCAACACCACAGTTCAAAAGCATCAATTCTTTGGCACTCAGCTTTCTTCACAGTCCAATTCTTACATCCATACATGACCACTGGAAAAACCATAGCCTTGACTAGACGGACCTTTGTTGGCAAAGTAATGTCTCTGCTTTTTAATATGCTATCTAGGTTGGTCATCACTTTCCTTCCAAGGAGTAAGCGTCTTTTAATTTCATGGCTGCAATCACCATCTGCAGCAATTAAGCCCTACTAGATAGTTAAAATTATAAGGCTTAATTCAATACTTATCAGATTTTGGTACCACTAGCTTACAAATGATAAATCACTGGATCAGAATAGAAAATCCAGCAATAGACTCAAATATACATCAATATTTAGAGCCTAATAAAGGTAACATTTCATGTCCATGGAAAGGAATGCATTATTTAATACCAATGTTAAAGCATCAGTTACTCGGAAAAGTTAGGCTTTTTCATCAATTGTTTCTTACAGCAAGATAAGACCTATAAGTACCAAATATACAAATGCAAAAAACAAAAAGGAAAAACGCATTACAAAATATTAATCATTTTTATAATCTAAGCATAAATAAGTTTTTCTAAGAATGAAAACACACAAAAAAACATAAAAATAAAAACATAAATTTGCATAAAAATACAAAGCTTTTGGAAGGCAGAAAATGTAAACAAACACAAATAGTGAGAGGTATTGAAAATACATATTGACTGTGTATAGCATGAGACCATCTGGATAAAGTTAAGTACATATATCTTTATTTTGTGTCTGGAGAGATATCGCGAAAAAAGTTGCTGTGATACATTTATGTTCATTATCTCTGTGGATTTATTATCATGAGCACATATATTTATTGCAAATGTAAAATTACTATTAAAAGTATTCAGTTCAGTTCAGTCACTAAGTCATATCTGACTCTTTGTGACCCCAAGGACTGCAGCATGCCTGGCTTCCCTGTCCATCACGAACTCCTGGAGTTTACTCAAACTCATGTCCATTGAGTCGGTGGTGACATACAAACATCTCATCTGTTGTCCCCTTCTCCTCCCTCCTTTAATCTTTCCCAGCATCATGATCTTTTCCAATGAGTCAGTTCTTTGCATCATGTGGCCAAAGGACTGGAGTTTCAGCTTCACCACCAGTCCTTCAAGTGAATATTCAGGACTGATTTCCTTTAGGATGGACTGGTTGGATCTCCTTGCAGTCCAAGGGACTCTCAAGAGACTTTTGCAACACTGCAGTTCAAAAGCATCAATTCTTCAGTGCTCAGCTTTCTTTATAGTCCAACTCTCACATCCATACATGAATACTGGAAAAACCATAGCCTTGACTAGACAGATGGACCTTTGTTGGCAAAGTAATGTCTCTGCTTTTTAATATGCTGTCTAGGTTGGTCATAGCTTTTCTTCCAAGGAGCAAGAGTTTTTTTAATTTCATGGCTGCAATTACCATCTGGAGTGATTGGAACCCCCCAAAATAAAGTATCTCACTGTTTCCATTGTTTCTCCATCTACTTGCCATGAAGTGATGGGACCAGGTGCCATAATCTTGGTTTTCTGAATGTTGAGTTTTAAGCCAACTTTTTCACTTTCCTCTTTCACTTTCATCAAGAGGCTCTTTAGCTCCTCTTTACTTTCTGCTATAAGGATGGTATCATCTGAGTATCTGAGGTTATTGATATTTCTCCCAGCAATCTGATTCCAGCTTGTGCTTCATCCAGCCCAGCATTTTTCATGATGTACTCTGCATGGAAGTTAAATAAGCAGGGTGACAATATACAGCCTTGACGAACTCCTTTTCCTCTTTGGAACCAGTCTGCTGTTCCATGTCCAGTTCTAACTGTTGCTTCTTGATCTGCATACAGACTTCTCAGGAGTCAGGTCAGGTGGTCTGGTATTCCCATCTCTTGTAGAATTTTCCACAGTTTGTTGTGATCCACACAGTTAAAGCTTTGGCATAGTCAATAAAGCAGAAGTAGATGTTGGCAAATTTAACATTTCAAACCACTAGGGAAAAGATTAATCATTTAATAAGTAAACTTAGACAAATGGCTAACAATTTGGAAAAATAAACACATATCCTAATTTCATACATTCTTATATTCCATATAGATGAACTTTTTATTAAAAAACATTTTATGATATTAAAAACAATGTGCTAGATGCTAAATGTAATGAAAGTGCTTTCTGTCTTCCTGGAGCCACAGCACCTATAAATTTTTACAAAAATAAGTTTTGAAATGAAAAAAAAAATAGATGGACCATTTTTTATATAAAAAAGAAACCATAAAATTTCTGTATATTCTTGAGAGTGGCAAAGGCCTTTCTAGAACAACCCAGGGAAAGCCCAATAAGGGAAAATAATGATGAATATAATTTGAATAAAACATTTTCAATATCTCTCTATACTATAACTCTATAAGCACTATAAACAGGGCCAGAACAAGCTAAAAAAAGATCATCCAGTCCTCTGATCTTTCTTTTCTACCCCAACCCATCATTTCTCTTTTCATCTTTCCCTCTGTGTCTGGTGTAAAATGCTTTAAAAATCTCTTTAGAATCATACTGTTAATATCCCAAATTTCCTTGTATTTCTGTCTTTTCCTCTTACTCTCTCATAAAAATCTCTTTCCTGCATAAAATCAACATTTCCCTTATTTCTTCCATGCTAGGAGCCTAATCATCTGGGTGAATGTTGTGTTCCCCAAGACTCATACACTGAGACCCTACCCTCCCAGTGTGACAGTATTTGGAGATGGAGCCTCTAGGAAGTTATTAGGGTTAGATGAGGTCATGAGGATGGGCCCTAATGATGGATTAGTGCCCTTCTTTAGAAGAGACACCACCAAAGAATTTGCTCTCCCTCTCATTCGCTACCCCGCCTTCAGGACACAAAGAGGTCTTGTGAGCACACGGAGATGGCACCATCTACAGCCAAAAAGAATTTTCAGATCAGATCAGATCAGTCGCTCAGTCGTGTCCGACTCTTTGCGACCCCATGAAGGAGCCCTGGCTGCGCGGGCGCAGAAGGGCCTAGAGGAGCTATCACACATTGAAGGTCAGGAAGGGCGGCGGTGAGGAGATACCCCTCATCCAAGGTAAGGAGCAATGGCTGCACTTTGCTGGAGCAGCCGTGAAGAGATACCCCACGCCCAAGGTAAGAGAAACCCAAGTAAGATGGTAGGTGTTGCAAGAGGGCATCAGAGGGCAAACACACTGAAACCATACTCACAGAAAACTAGTCAATCTAATCACACTAGGACCACAGCCTTGTCTAACTCAGTGAAACTAAGCCATGCCCATGGGGCAACCCAAGATGGGCAGGTCATGGTGGAGAGATCTGACAGAATGTGGTCGACTGGAGAAGGGAATGGCAAACCACTTCAGTATTCTTGCCTTGAGAACCCCATGAACAGTATGAAAAGGCAAAATGATAGGATACTGAAAGAGGAACTCCCCAGGTCAGTAGGTGCCCATTATGCTACTGGAGATCAGTGGAGAAATAACTCCAGAAAGAATGAAGGGATGGAGACAAAGCAAAAAGAATACCCAGCTGTGGATGTGACTGGTGATAGAAGCAAGGTCCGTTGCTGTAAAGAGCAATATTGCATAGGAACCTGGAATGTCAGGTCCATGAATCAAGGCAAATTGGAAGCGGTCAAACAAGAGATGGCAAGAGTGAAGGTCGACATTCTAGGAATCAGCGAACTGAAATGGACTGGAAAGGGTGAATTTAACTCAGATGACCATTATATCTACTAGTGTGGGCAGGAGTCCCTCAGAAGAAATGGAGTGGCCATCATGGTCAACAAAAGAGTTGGAAATGCAGTAATTGGATGCAATCTCAAAAACAACAGAATGATCTCTGTTCGTTTCCAAGGCAAACCATTCAATATCACAGTAATCCAAGTCTATGCCCCAACCAGTAACGCTGAAGAAGCTGAAGTTGAATGGTTCTATGAAGACCTACAAGA
>NW_011495016.1:1221241-1222197 GCF_000754665.1 Bison bison bison | reverse complement strand
AACACGAGAGAAGACTCTACACATGGACATCACCAGATGGTCAACACCGAAATCAGATTGATTATATTCTTTGCAGCCAAAGATGGAGAAGCTCTATACAGTCAGCAAAAACAAGACCAGGAGCTGACTGTGGCTCAGACCATGAACTCCTTATTGCCAAATTCAGGCTGAAATTGAAGAAAGTAGGGAAAACCACTAGACCATTCAGGTATGACCTAAATCATATCCCTTATGATTATACAGTGGAAGTGAGAAATAGATTTAAGGGCCTAGATCTGATAGATAGAGTGCCTGATGATCTATGGACGGAGGTTCGTGACATTGTACAGGAGACAGGGATCAAGACCATCCCCATGGAAAAGAAATGCAAAAAAGCAAAATGGCTGTCTGGGGAGGCCTTACACATAGCTGTGAAAAGAAGAGAAGCGAAAAGCAAAGGAGAAAAGGAAAGATATAAACATCTGAATGCAGAGTTCCAAAGAATAGCAAGAAGAGATAAGAAAACCTTCTTCAGCGATCAACGCAAAGAATAGAGGAAAACAACAGAATGGAAAAGACTAGAGATCTCTTCAAGAACATCAGAGATACCAAGGGAACATTTCCTGCAAAGATGGGCTCGATAAAGGACAGAAATGGTATGGACCTAACAGAAGCAGAAGATATTAAGAAGAGATGGCAAGAATACACAGAAGAACTGTACAAAAAAGATCTTCACGACCCAGATAATCACGATGGTGTGATCACTCACCTAGAGCCAGACATCCTGGAATGTGAAGTCAAGTGGGCCTTAGAAAGCATCACTACGAACAAAGCTAGTGGAGGTGATGGAATTCCAGTTGAGCTATTTCAAATCCTGAAAGATGATGCTGTGAAAGTGCTGCACTCAATATGCCAGCAAATTTGGAAAACTCAGCAGTGGCCACAGGCCTGGAAAAGGTCTGTTTTCATTCCAATCC
>NW_011495016.1:1220388-1221141 GCF_000754665.1 Bison bison bison | reverse complement strand
GCAGTGGCCACAGTCCTGGAAAAGGTCAGTTTTCATTCCAATCCCAAAGAAAGGCAATGCCAAAGAATGCTCAAACTACCGCACAATTGCACTCATCTCATACGCTAGTAATGCTCAAAATTCTCCAAGCCAGGCTTCAGCAGTACATGAAATGTGAACTTCCAGATGTTCAAGCTGGTTTTAGAAAAGGCAGAGGAATCAGAGACCAAATTGCCAACATCTGCTGGATCATGGAAAAAGCAAGAGAGTTGCACAAAAACATCTATTTCTGCTTTATTGACTATGCCAAAGCCTTTGACTGTGTGGATCACAATACACTGTGGAAAATTCTTCAAGAGATGGGAATACCAGACCACCTGATCTGCCTCTTGAGAAATTTGTATGCAGTTCAGGAAGCAACAGTTAGAACTGGACATGGAACAACAGACTGGTTCCAAATAGGAAAAGGAGTACGTCAAGGCTGTATATTGTCACCCTGCTTATTTAACTTCTATGCAGAGTACATCATGAGAAATGCTGGGCTGGATGAAGCACAAGCTGGAATCAAGATTGCCTGGAGAAATATCAATAACCTCAGATATGCAGATGACACCACCCGTATGGCAGCAAAGTGAAGAGGAACTCATAAGCCTCTTGATGAAAGTGAAAGAGGAGAGTGAAAAAGTTGGCTTAAGGCTCAACATTCAGAAAACGAAGATCATGGCATCCAGTCCCATCACTTCATGGGAAATAGATGGGGAAACTGTGGAAACA
>NW_011495016.1:1216181-1219615 GCF_000754665.1 Bison bison bison | reverse complement strand
CTCCCAGAGTTCACTCAGACTCGCGTCTATCGAGTCAGTGATGCCATCCAGCCATCTCATCCTCTGTCGTCCCCTTCTCCTCCTGCCCCCAATCCCTCCCAGCACCAGGAACCAAACTGGCTGGTACTTTGATCTTGGACTTCTCAGCCTCTGTAACTTTGAGAAAATAGATCTGCCTCATTTAAGCCTTCCAGACTATGGTGTTATGGCAGCCTGAGATGACTACAACACCAAAAATATCAAGGAAAATCATGCAATAGGATAGATAGGGCTCACTATAAATTCATCATCATGAACCTTAAAAGAAAATATATTAGTCATTCAGTTGTGCCCGGTTTTGTGTCCCCATGGACTGTAGCCTGCCAGGCTCCTCTATACATGGAATTCTCCAGGCAAGAATAGTGGAGTGGGTTGCCATTCCCTTCTCCAGGGGATTTTCCCAATCCAGGGATCCAACTGGGTCTCCTGCACTGCTGGAGATTCATTACCGTCTGAACCATCAGGGAAGCCCTCATCAATCTTAAATTGGTCCTCTGACCCTGACGAGGAGTCCTAAATTTCATTAGTCAACTTATTTCACCATTCACTGTTAAGATGGACTGTTGGAATTTTTCAACCAGTGGCTTTGTCTTCTATTTTGAAGTTAAAACAGAAGTTACCAGATAGGAACTTCCTCATCTTTCTAATAATAAAAGCTTAAAATTACTTATGTTTGCACCTGGGCTCCCACATTTCTCTATGGTTACAACTGAGAATTAGTATCTTGAACCAAAGCTCAATCCATCTACCTATGCGTTGGATCCCATTGCTTTTCCATATTCTCACTTCTAATCATTTTTCCTCTCTTGCATTACTAACATTTCCTTACCGGTGGATTCATTCCATCAGCTTTAAAATGTGCTCATGTCATTTCTTTGGAAACAAACAACACAACAGTAGGGATAGAATACCAACATCCCTTTACTCAACATTTCCCTATGTCACTCCCCCCTTTTCTCCCCCTTTATAATAAACTTTAAAAAGAGTTGTGTGATTCTCAATTCCCACTCTTTTAGTCTCCTACTTGGCTTCCACCTTCGTTATTCTACTGAAACAGTGCTTATTGATCTGCAGGAACGTTGTGTATAAAAGGAAATCAGCTTTTTGTCCATGATGTGAATTTCAAATATGTTTTCTCAGTCTGTTACTTTTCCTTTGTGTTTATGATGAAACTTGCTTCATAGATTAAAAAAAGTGTGTCTTCAGTTTTATCAATCTTTTCTGTATGGCTGCTGGGCTTGGGTATACATAGAAAGTCCACTTCTTTGAGATTATAAATGATGATTTGGTAGTCTCTCTGGCTTATTTTAGATTTGAGGACATTTTATGTGTTACAATTGGAATTTTGTCTTCTTAAATTTTTTGTCTTTTTTGATGGGGAAAACAAGGAGATTGGGGAAACGGTGAATGAGTATAATCTACCCACTGAGTTCTATGGAGTCCGTGTAGGTGAAATTTGGCATTTACTGTTCTCATTATTTTTACTGTGTCTTTTTACATCCCTGAATAACCTTTGTGCCTCTTGGATTAATAAAGAATGGCAATAGGTGCCAAAATAGTTCAAAACATAATGTGAAAACTCATGTGCTTCTATAGTACTATTGTACTTTGCACTGGAATATAATTGATTTATTATCTCCCAGGTTAGTGATCTGAAGAAAGAATGAGACCCACAACATATAGTTCAAGGTAATTAAGAAAAAAGCTTTATCAAATAAGGCCCACATGTGGCGGTTTAATGACACGCTGTGCATAGAAAAGAAGGTTTAAGCGAAATCTTGTGCAGCAAGTGCCAACAACTGAATCCCAGTAAAAGTATCTTTTGAAAAATAACATTAAAAAAAGAAAGAAAAATAACATTATTACCTAATCATGTAAGATGGAGTTTTACTAAGTCTTCAGTCATAACTGTAAATTCGTAGTACAAGTAACATGAAAATGTACTTGAAAGGTTAGGAAGCCAATTTTAAGAATAACAACATCTCGCTTTTCTCTATTTGACATGACCACTCAGTTTTGTCTTTCTGATAAGGGTTTCAGACATGTGTGTTCTCTCCCTCCTGCAGGACAAACCAGTATGGAATTTTCTTGATAACTGATAGCTTCCCATTCTTTTCTCTATGCAGTTTTCATCTGTATTTAAATAACAATTTTGATTTGAGTAGGATAAACTTCCTTACAATTCTCTATGTCATTCATCACAGAGCAGACAAGAAATGTTTGGCAACCAGTGCACTGACCTGGAAAAACCTCCTACTTTTATGTGAAAGATCGTGTTTAAAGTTTACATTGTTTATTATAATTTTAATGTCTTAATATTTATTGTAATAAATTAGTTGTGACAGTTTTTTTTCTATATGGTCTTTTCATTCTATTAATACTGTGATTAGGCTGAGTGGATGAAAGGGCTCAGTCTTTGCCCTGACGATTTCAAATAGAGATTAAACATTTTTTACAAACTTGGAAATTAATAATTTACAGCTTTAATATACAAAGCTCTGTTTTAAAAGCGTTCAACATACAGTAACAGTACCTCCTGTAGTACTTTGTATAATATACAAGAAGTACAGAGATACCAACACTATATCTATTTTATAATATTCTTTGACAGGAATGTCAACATCAGAGCTGAAAGTTTAATGGTTTTTGGAGCCACCAAAACTGTAAAATCAGAGCATATTAATGTCAAATGTGACTTCAAGTTACATTTAACGAACATTTATTGAAAACCAGTTTTCTGCACAGCAGCGAGCTAGGTCTCATAGGGACAGCTGTGAGTAAGGACTTCACTCTAAAATCCGGGCATACTGATGCAAAGAGAGATGAATGGCCAACCTAGATGAGCGCCCGAGAACTCGGGGTCAAAGCCAGAACCTCCCTGTTGGTAAGGTCAGGGGTGGAGAACCTCTGGAAAGTGGGCGCTAGGTTCCCAACGGTCGCGCTGTGGATGGCACTCCTTGCCTCATCTCTGGGAAGCAGCCCAGCCGAGCCAAGGCCGAACTGCCCGGAGGCTCGCCGCTCCCCGCTCCTAATTCCGGGGTCACTGCCCAGGACTGGAGAAGGGCGAAAGGTGCAGTGTACACTTGCGGCGCACTTCTTCTGTGGGCGGTCACTCCGGGCTGCAGGCCATGCTGGGGGCTAAGACAGGAGCGAAGTGACATCAAAATCTCACCAAGACGCCCCAGGAGGGATGTTCTGCGGGCAATTTCCCTCCTTGTGCTACTTGTAGTTGTCTATCAGGCCAGGGGAGGGCGTTAGCGCGCGCGCGCACACACACACCCACACACACCCCCACCACATACACACACACACACACCACCACCACCACCACCCACCCACCCACCCACCCACACACACCACCACCACCACACACACACACCACCACCAGCACCACC
>NW_011495016.1:1212396-1215824 GCF_000754665.1 Bison bison bison | reverse complement strand
GTTGGCAATGTTCCCGGGGCACTCATGAGCGCCGCATCCCACAATCCCCAAGCCAGCTGCGGCGCTGCTCCCCAGTGTGCAGACTGTAGCACCAGGGTGGCGAGCGCTAGCCCGGCCTCTTGACAGCTGCCCATGTGCCCGGCGGGCTCTAGCAGGTAGCTTTAAAGGTCCGCGCGGCCAGCCCCGCCCCTCGCGCGCGGCGATTGGCTCCAGCTGGGGCGGCATTGGCTCGATAGGTGCAGAGAGGGCGGGGCTGCGCGCGCGAGGCCCGTGGCTCCCCGTGGCGTCCGCTGCTGGGGCGCGAGTGGAGGCTGAGTGCGGGTGGTTGGGCGTGCGGGGCCAGCGGGCACGCGCGTGCGCGGCGCCGAGATCCCTGGGGAAGTAGGGGAGCGGCCGACGCCGAACCGCACGCGCAGCCCGGCTCCTGGCGGTGCGCGCGAGAGCGGGGGTGGTGCGTTCGTGTGCGCTCGTGAGTGTGTGTATTTGTGTAGAGCTCTGGTGCGGTGCGCCAGCCGCCAGTGCCCGGGTACGAGTCCTCCATCGTCTTCCACACCCTCCCTCCGTCCGCCTTCCTTCCCTGCCACCCTCCCGCGTCCCCACGGCCGCAAGCCGAGCAAAAGCCGAGGAAAGCAGGTGGGGGCGGGGCGGGCGGGGTCGCACGAGACAAAAGGGTCCGGGGGTCAGCCCGCCATGGCCCTTCCGGAGCCTGGGGGGCCTGGGACGGCGCCTCGCCAAGGGGGGCGGCGGTCCCGAAGAGCCTTGAGCGCCCGCAACGCCGCCGTGGAGAGGAGGAACCTGATCACGGTGTGCAGGTACGGCGCGGCCCGCCGCTCGGGGACAGAGGAGGGGGCAGCCGGCGCCGCGGGCTGGGGAGAGCGCTAGCCCCTGGAGGTCCCGGAGACAACCGGCTGGAGCCCCGGCTGCCGCCGCCGCCCCGGGCGTGTCCGCGGCCAGAGCGTCCTGTGTGGGGCCGGCCTGGGCTCCGCCAAGGCCCCGGACTTTCCGTCAGTTTCAGTGCAGGGAACCGCTTGAGGGTAGGGCTTGGGGCGGGGCTCGGGGAGGATTTGTTTTCAATGTACAATCTAGCGTCTGAGTGAAAGAGGAGGGCAGGGAGGAGGAGCCGTTTCCTTTTAGTACGCGTTAAGCTGTCTGGCAGCTTTTCGTCAAGTAATTGTTGACTGTGTTGCTTCAAAATCGGAGTGCGTTTTGTTTTCTGTTTTTGATTGTTTGCACATTGTCGTTTCGTGCCACAGATAGTGAGTGCCTACTACATGCTAGCCGCGTGTGTATGTGTTTCCTTGTCCTCTGCACTCTAAATTGCAGTGTTACTGATATTTCTGCAATTGATACCAAGAGTAGGACTGTGGAGGATACCTAGTCGGTGATTTATTTCAAGTTTTGCCTTTCTTTGTTTTGTAACTATAATCGTAATATTCCCTTACTTTAAAAAATGTATTTAGAAATTACTTTCAACCAGCCTTGTAGTCAGAAATAACTAACTTTTAGCATGCTGACATTTTGTTTAAGTCTTGTTTCTGGGTATTAAATCCATGGTAGTCCTAAGCATCCGTTTCTTAGGAAGGTCATTGAGCCATCAAGTTGTTGTAAAAGTAGTTTGTTGCATGAAACTCTTCCTTAGCCATCAAAAATCCTGTAAGAATAAGAGAATGAGGAGACCTTTCCCTCCTTTACAATTTACATGTTTTTTTTCTTTTCCTTATGTAAAGATGTGTCTAAAAAAAAAAGATGTGTCTAGCGTGTTAAGCAGAATATAGATATTTATACTCGGGCTTATATTCAGTAACTTTGAGCAGGTTTGTTGTTGTTTTTTTTTAATTGCATTGTGCTTAACAGCTGTTCACCCCTCTGGTAGGAAGACCTGCCTCACTGACTTTTATGGCACTTGGAGTTATAAACAGTAAAATATTAACATGGGATCTTTTGAATTGACATTTGTGCTGTTTAGGATGCAACCTTTTGAGGAAGATAGGTGTATGAAATTTTTTTTACATCTAGGCAGTGTTTTTAAGTTAGGTAAATAGAACAGTAAACAAGGCTAACTTTCTTACAGTTTTTGGGAGAGTTTTGTTACCTACTAGTGGCTGCTGCTAAGTCACTTCAGTCGTGTCCGACTCTGTGTGACCCGGTAGACTGCAGCCCACCAGGCTCCCCCATCCCTGGGATTCTCCAGGCAAGAACACTGGAGTGGGTTGCCATTTCCTTCTCCAATGAGTGAAACTGAAGTCGCTCAGTCCTGTCTGACTCTTCTCGACCTCATGGTCTGCAGCCTACTAGTGGCAGCTGAAGTGATTTTGAGTGTTTGTAGGATAATGTTAATTACCCAAATATTTCAGCCTGGAACTTTAAACACCTGGGCTGACATAAATTGCTCTCAATCATTGTGGCAGTCTTCAGAACAGTGGGTGTTGAAGATTTGGGGTAAAACACTGTGAGACGTTTTATACTCTACTAATTTTTAAAGACAATAAAAACCGATGAATAAAAAAAATCAGTGGAGGATACTGTTTTGCATCTCCATTTTTGTCATGGCAGCAGAGGCAGTGCAGGAAAAGAAAGGGACACATCTAAACCTTATTTAAGTTACATGTTTAAGAAATTTCAGTCACTGATTTGTGTGGGCAGTTGTCTGGGATAGCAGAATTTTTGTTGTGTTTGTCTAATTATTCTTTTCTACTCTGGAATGAGCATACATGCTGACTTTAGTTGCAGTTTATGATAAATTTAGTATTGTAGCTAAAAGAAATTTCATTATTGTAGTTATAATAAATTTCAGTTTCTGGATTAGATTTCAACTTGTGTATTTATTTATGTGGATAATGTTACTAACACTGTTCTTCATGTTCAAATAGTTGGTGGATATCAATTATTATCCTTTTCTAGTAATGAAATCTATTTGATAGATTTTGTCTAAAGGCTTTCAGTTTTGGGGGAAAAGTCATTGTAGGCTGCCGGGGTCCTGCCCCGGCTGATCCAGGGTATTCGAAGCGGGGACAGCGTCGGCGACCTATTTATTTAAATATTTTATCAAAGATATAAAGAGTAATAGGATGAGGATAGCTCAGTAGGAAAATTCAGTGGAGAAAAGAGGCTGAGTAGCTTGGTTTACGCGGGAGACCAATAAAACTTCAAGACAAGAAGTTTGCACCACTTACGTAGGCCGCAGGCGTCCTTCCGTTCTCCCGAAGGAGAGGAGACACTGAGGCCTCCCTGGTCGGATCTTAGAAGCCCAGGCATAATTAGTAAGCATGGCGGGTTCCGCGCTCCAGATGGAGACTCAGCCAGAGTGAGAGAGAGCGACATGGGGAGACCAGTATTTCGAGAAACTGATCCCAATTCTTTATTTTCCATGGTCCTTTTATACACTGAGATGTTATGCAAAAGTCACGCGGGGTCAGCAGTCCTGACTT
>NW_011495016.1:1165643-1211613 GCF_000754665.1 Bison bison bison | reverse complement strand
GAGCAATCACATGTGGCTGGACGAGCCTGTCAGGCAGGCTAGAGAACCTTCAGAGGAGTTTGTAGGTTAAAACACTCTTATCACGCCCAGGGATTATTATTAACTGGAGCTCTAAGTTAACTCCTTCTCCGAAAGAGGTGGTGGGGGACAGCCCCCCGTAAAGTCAGAGGTGTAGGTGAGCACAAAGTAGTAAAGTAGGCAGGCTCTGGTTATGGGGGTAGATGCTCAAGGAGTTCCAGGGGGACTCCTGAGGCTCGATCCCGCCTTTGCGTATGTCGAGCCTCCTTCCTCATGACCTTTGTCACGGGCGGAGTACCTCACTCTGGCCCACAACAGTAGGCCATTTGGGTGTTTTAAGTATCCCCACCTTGAATTCTGCAAAAGAAAGAAATCAGTATTTGTGAATTTCTTTTGCTTTTCTCTCTTTCAGAATTATCAGAACCTGGGTATCTCACCCACATCTGTTAAATAATTTATTTTTAAATTTTTATGTAGCAGATCAGATGTGATTTCGTATTTAAGTTGGGAAGAAGCTGGTTTAGTGAAATATAATTGAGTTCTAAGTTTACTTTGTCATTAATTGTGTCCTTTAACAAATCTGTTTTCCGTTTTCTCATCTGTAAAATAATATTGTACAGAATCATTGGTAATTTTGGTAGACATATGCTGAATGGTAGCTAGATGAGGCATGTGCTTTTTCTCTGCAAACAAAAACATTTTGAATTGTGCCTTCTATGTTGTGATACCTTGATTCTCTACTGGTATCCTGGAAAAATGGAATAGTATAGAAAGCCAAACCAAAACAAACTCCCCCCACCCCTGACTAGCATTCTGGCATATGTGTTAGTTGAGGGTGGGAAGGTATTTTAACCTGCTTCTTTGCAGGTTAATTAGTACAGGTGATATGCATCAATACTTAGACAGTAATGCTTTTCATTACCCCTTACACAGTTTAGGCATACTCTCAGTTTAGGTTTACAGCCCTATTACATAACCACACAATTCTTTTGGTTTGAAAATGCCTCATATTAAGAACTATGTTACAGTTCGAACTTTGGAAGTGAGTTATTTGGTTAGGTAGGATAGTCAGGAATTGAATTTTGGTTCATTGTGATTGTGTGTGTAATTATTTCATCAGTTTTTTCATGAACATTGATATATTGTAGACTGAAAACACTTAGTACTTATCTCAGCAAATAAGTAGTCTTTAATCATTTTTTTTACAGATTGTGATAGAAAATAGATCATTCAAAGTCTCTAAATGTTCCACATTCAACTCTAAAATATTCATAAACTGACTTATTTCCATGTACAAACTAATATTTTCTCTGCATATTCTCTACCATTTACAAAAATTGTTAAATTCCTTGAGGATTTCTTAACCTGCATTTTTCATGCTAGAAAATCAGGTACTAGTTACATTTTTAAGCTTCATAGGTTATTGAAAAAACTTACATATTCCTTTAATTTTAGTTCTGGTGACAAGGAGAATTAAAATATAAGTTCTCTTTCCATGGGTCAATAATAGTTTATGAAAAATTATTAAAATATACATTTAAATATAGGTGCATAAATATTTTAAAATAACATTTGGCAAACTTCTAAACCAATACATTAAGAGAAACTCCCACATAAAGCCATAACTTCCCTGTCTTGTGTATGGAAAGGACTAATGAAAGATTGAAGGAGATGGTGTGATGAAGTAAGCACAGTAGAGACAAATGATGATTTTCAAAATTAAAGTACTTTTAATAACGTGTACATAGTTCTTAGTTTTCTATAGGTCAAGATACTATTTCATAACTTGAATGTTAATTCAGATAACCTCATTTGAATAGCACCTCATTTTTCCAATGTGTTTGGGAAATGAGATGCTCGTATTTTTCTTGTAACTGGTGTTTGAGTTAAAATTCTCCGGTCAACTGCAGTGCTTTACTCAGCATTTTTTGTGGAGTAAAGTCTTCTGTTTAACTGAAGCTTACAATCTTAAGTGTTCAGATTTATATTACAATAAAGAATACTATTTAAAGCGTTGTGGATAAACTGCTTTTTAAAAAGCGTTATACGTTTCCCTACCTTATTAAAAAGACTCGGCATAGAATCCCTAAAAGTGACTTTACTCTGGATCTGTTTCTGTGAATGTACCCTGTGTGGTGGTTGCCCTTGGAGACTCCTGAGGCACACAGCGCTGTTTGCTACATGGCCCCATGGTGTGTTTGGTGTTCTTGGTCTGCTTTTGCTTTGCTGGCTCTTCCTACCAAGTTAGCAGTTATTTCCTGCACCTCTGCCTGTTTCTACCAGCTCTTTCCTCTGTGCTTCCTATCCTGACATGCTCATTATAGTTGGTTGTGAACTAGAAAAGCAGATAAGTAAATTTATCCAGTGTTTTAAAAAAAAAAAAGCACTGAGACACCTAAGTTCAGTGAGTGAGCTTTTGCACTCTGAACCTCTTAACGTCTGGTGCTGAATAATCAGGGGAAAAAAAGATATATTCCTGTACTTGAACAAGGTGGTTAAAATGCAGATATGTGAAATGTTACCAAATATCATTGGTGATATAATCCTCTAAATAACTTTAAATGCAGTGACTTACTTTCCTTGTTACTTTTTGCTTGAGAATGCTTCAGCAGACTGTTCATACCTTGCCTATCGTGATTATATTTTTGGCTGAAGCACTTTTTATCAATGCTATACATAGTAGAACTTTGGGTTGGGACTTTGATCAACATTATTTGTTACTGTATGGCTTTGGAGAAGATTCAGTATCATTTCTAAAGAGTCTTAGAGCCCTAATCATAGGTGATCCCAGTGGAGGTAGGATGATCATCTTAAAAGTCAGAGGTCAGCTTCTCAGCATTCACAGAAGATCCTTATCCCTTCCCCTAGCTTAACTGGCTTCATATTCAACTGATAATGGAAAATTGCTGTCCGCTACACATTTATTAGAGGGTATTGTGTTAATCTCACTGCTGATTGATAAATGTCAGAACTTGGTTGAGAGATGCGATATTCAGGGGGAAATATGTGAAGCTTATCCACTATTGTATTAGTCTTATAGGTTTATAAACTATATCCCTGGGTCCGCCTGGAGAGCAGCTGAGTGTGTAGGTTGCATCGCTTTGCCCTGTCCTGTCTCCACTTGCTTTTGCCCCTGTCTTGCTTTGGTAAGATTCCAGCAGCCTACATTGAGTGTCAGCATTAGAAGCCATCACAGTGGATCTTCTTGAAATTGTTGTCAAGAACTTTGTTTATTATGTCAAAAAATGTCTTCTTTTTGTGAAGATTTCTATGAGAAATATCTTTTTTTTTTTTAGTGCCAAGAGTTGTATCTTTAGGCAGTTGATCTACTTATATCTACTGGGCACAAATGAATGTGTAGCTGGCAACTTCTCTTTTTCTCATAAAGCTATTAGAAATCTTAATGTTAAATCGGGAGAAAGAAATGGCAACCCACTCCAGTATTCTTGCCTGGAGAATCCTGTGGACAGAGGAGCATGGAGGGCTGCTGTCCATAGGGTTGCACAGAGTCAGACAAGACTGAAGAGACTTAGCAGCAGCATGCATTGGAGAAGGAAATGGCAGCCCACTCCAGTATTCTTGCCTGGAGAATCCCAGGGACAGAAGAGCCTGGTGGGCTGCCGTCTTTGGGGTTGCACAGAGTTGGACACTACTGACGTGACTTAAAAGCAGCAGCAGCAATGTTAAATCTGTGGCCAACCTCTGACACATATGTAGAACACCATACTGATGTATTTAGCCTTGTTTCTAGCTACACTTTGCTTCCATATTTTAATATAGATTTTCATTGATTTATCATATGCATATAGAAAAGTACACACAGCATAGGTGTACAATGATTTTTTTTTTTTTTTGCAAAAAGAACACAGCTTTATATCCAGCACCCAGTTCAAGAAAAAAGTGCATTACCCAAAGGAAACAAAATCATTGTTTCAGAAAGGTACCTGTACTTGTATGATGATCGCAGCATTACTTGGAATAGTCAAGACATGGAAAGAACTTAAGTGCCCATCAGTGATGAATGCATAAAGAAAATGTGATGTGTATACACAATTGAAAATTATTCAGCCATGAAAAGGGGGGAATCCTGCTGTTTGCCACAACTTGGATAGACCTTGAGGGCATTATGCTAAGTGAAGTAAGTCAGGGAAAGACAAGTACTGTGTGATCCCACTTATATGTGGAATCTTAAAGAAACCGTACCCACGAATACAGAGAACAGGTTGGTGGGAGGTTAGCAAAAAGGTGAAGGTGACAAAAGGTACAAGCTTCCAGTTTAAAGATAATTAAGTTCTGGGAATACAGTATTACTAATAAAAGAGAACACTACCTAAAGCCGCAGAAATCTCTTCCTTCCCTTCCTTCAGTTACTGCATGCTCCTAGCTTTCAACACCGTTAGTTTTGCCTCTTTTTGAATTTGATACAGCATTGAACATTAAATTACAGCTATGTGCAACAAAAAGGATGAATCTCACAAACATAATGTTGAGCAAAATAAACTAAATAGAAAAAGGTACGTATTAGTCCATTCATTTCAAATTCACAATGAGGCAATACTCAACAAATCCAGTCTGTGATATGAATATACCACAGTATATCCATTCTGCCTAAATAGGACACTTGCATTGTTTTCACTCTTGACTATTACTAATTGAATATTCATGAATATGTATTTTGGTGAATATATGTACCTATGAGTGCAGCGACATTCCAGGAATCAGTGAACTAAGATGGCCTGGAATGGGTGAATTTAACTCAGATGACCATTATATCTACTACTGTGGGCAGGAATCCCTTAGAAGAAATGGAGTAGCCATCATAGTCGACAAGAGTCCAAAATGCAGTACTTGGGTGCAATCTTAAAAATGACATAATGATCTCTGTTTGTTTCCAAGGCAAACCATTCAATATCATGGTAATCCAAGTCTATGCCCCAACCAGTAACACTGAAGAAGCTGAAGTTGAACAGTCTATGAAGACCTAGAACTAACACCCAAAAAAGATGTCCTTTTCATTATAGAGGACTGGAATGCAAAAGTAGGAAGTCAAGAAACACCTGGAGTAACGGGCAAATTTGCCCCTGGAATACAGAATGAAGCAAGGCAAAGGCTAATAGAGTTTTGCCAAGAGAACACACTGGTCATAGCAAACACCTTCTTCCAACAACATAAGAGAAGACTCTGTACATGGACATCACCACATGGTCAACACCGAAATCAGATTGATTATATTCTTTGCAGCCAAAGATGGAGAAGCTCTATACAGTCAGCAAAAACAAGACCAGGAGCTGAGTGTGGCTCAGATCATGAACTCCTTATTGCCAGATTCAGACTGAAATTGAAGAAAGTAGGGAAAACCACTAGACCATTCAGGTATGACCTAAATCAAATCCCTTATGACTATACAGTAGAAGTGAGAAATAAATTTAAGGGACTAGATCTGATAGACAGAGTGCCTGATGAACTATGGATGGAGGTTCGTGACACTGTACAGGAGACAGGGATCAAGACCATCCCCAAAAAAAGAAATGCAAAAAAGCAAAATGGCTGTCTGAGGAGGCCTTACAAATAGCTGTGAAAAGAAGAGAAGTGAAAAGCAAAGGAGAAAAGGAAAGATATAAGCAACTGAATGCAGAGTTCCAAAGAATAGCAAGGATAGATAAGAAAGCCTTCCTCAGCGATCAGTGCAAAGAAATAGAGGAAAACAATAGAATGGGAAAGACTAGACATCTCTTCAAGAAAATTAGAGATACCAAGGGAACATTTCATGCAAAGGTGGGCTCAATAAAGGACAGAAATGGTGGGACCTAACAGAAGCAGAAGATATTAAGAGGTGGCAAGAATACACAGAAGAACTGTACAAAGAAGATCTTCACGACCCAGATAATCACGATGGTGTGATCACTCACCTAGAGCCAGACATCCTGGAATATGAAGTCAAGTGGGCCTTAGAAAGCATCACTATGAACAAAGCTAGTGGAGGTGATGGAATTCCAGTTGAGCTATTCCAAATCCTGAAAGATGGTGCTATGAAAGTGCTGCACTCAATATGCCAGCAAATGTGGAAAACTCAGCAGTGGCCACAGGACTGGAAAAGGTCAGTTTTCATTCCAATGCCAAAGAATGCTCAAACTACCGCACAATTGCACTCATCTCACACGCTATTAAAGTAATGCTCAAAATTCTCCCAAGCCAGGCTTCAGCAATACGTGAAGCATGAACTTCCAGATGTTCATGCTGGTTTTAGAAAAGGCAGAGAAAGCAGAGATCAAATTGCCAACATCCGCTGGATCATGGAAAAAGCAAGAGAATTCCAGAAAAACATCTATTTCTGCTTCATTGACTATGCCAAAACCTTTGACTGTGTGGATCACAACAAACTGTGGAAAGTTCTTTAAGAGATGGGAATACTAGACCACCTGACTTGCCTCCTGAGAAATCTGCAAGCAAGTCAAGAAGCAACAGTTAGAATTGGACATGGAAAAACAGACTGGTTCCACATTGGGAAAGGAGTTCATCAAGGCTGTATATTGTCACCCTGCTTATTTAACTTATATGCAGAGTACATCATGAGAAACGGGCTGGAGGAAGCACAGGCTGGAATCAAGATTGCTGGGAGAAATATCAATAACCTCAGATATGCAGATGATACTACTCTTAGGGCAGAAAGTGAAGTAGAACTAAAGAGCCTCTTGATGAACGTAAAAGTGGAGAGTGAAAAAGTTGGCTTAAAGCTCAACATTCAGAAAACGAAGATCATAGCATCCGGTCCCATCACCTCATGGCAAATAGATGGGGAAACAGCGGAAACAGTGTCAGACTTTATTTTTCTGGGCTCCAAAATCACTGTAGATGGTGATTGCAGCCATGAAATTAAAAGACGCTTACTCCTTGGAAGGAAAGTTAAGAGCAACCTAGACAGCATATTGAAAAGCAAAGATATTACTCTGCCAACAAAGGTCCATCTAGTGAAGGCTGTGGTTTTCCAGTGGTCATGTATGGATGTGAGAGTTGGACTATGAAGAAAGCTGAACACCGAAGAATTGATGCTTTTGAACTATGGTGTTGGAGAAGACTCTTGAGAGTCCCTTGGACTGCAAGGAGATGCAACCAGTCCATCCTAAAGGAAATCAGTCCTGGGTGTTCCTTGGAAGGACTGATGCTAAAGCTGAAACTCCAATACTTTGGCCACCTGATGCAAAGAGCTGACTCATTTGAAAAGACCCTGATGCTGGGAAAGATTTAAGGCAGGAGGAGAAGGGGACGACAGAGAATGAGATAGTTGGATGGCATCACCGACTGGATGGACATGGGTTTGGGTGGACTCCAGGAGTTGGTGATGGACAGGGAAGACTGGTGTGCTGTGGTTCATGGGTCGCAAAGAGTCAGACACGACTGAGCGACTGAACTGAAATGAACTGGCATTTCTGGGTGATATGGTATATAGATGTTTGGCTTCAGTGGATATAACAGTTTTCCAAAGGCATTGTACCAGGCTGCATGGTAGTCAGCAGTGTACAGTTGACTCCTGAACAGTGGAGTAGGGTTAGGGGTGCTGACTCTGAACATGGCCTAAAATCTGCATGTAACTTCACAGTGGGCTGCATCAGCATGCACTCTCAGATTGTACCAACCGCTGACTGTGTAGTACTGTGAAAAGTGAAGTCGCTCAGTCATGTCTGACTCTTTGTACACCCATGGACTATATAGCCTAGCAGGCTCCTCTGTCCATGGAATTTTCCAGAAAAGAGTACTGGAGTGGGTTGCCATTTCTTTCTCCAGGGGATCATCCCAACCCAGGGATTGAACCTGGGTCTCCTGCATTGCAGGCAGACGCTTTACCGTCTGAGCCAACTGGGAAACCCGTGTAGTACTGTATTCAGTGAAAAAAGCCTGCATTAAGTGGACCCATGCAATTCAAACTCATGTTACTCAAGGGTCAACTGTATGAGAATTCCAGTTTCTCTAATCCTCACTAACACTTGAAATTTTTCTGTCTTCACTTAAGCGATTCTAGTGGTTTGATGGGGTGTCACATGGGGATTTATATAATTTGTATTTCCCTGATCTCTGTTGAAGTTAAGCACCTTTCCATAAGTCTGTTGGCCATCTGGAGAGTCTCTTTTGTGACATGCCAGTTCAAGTGGTTTATCATTTGCAATGTCTGATGTTTTGTTTGTGTAATTCTTTGTACATTCTATGTGGATCTTTGCTGAGTCTATGTGATGTAAGTATCTTTCCCCATTTGGTGGCTTGATTTTCCATTCTCTTTATGTTGTGATAAATAGAAACTCATAATTGTGAAGTAGTCCATCATAAAGTTCCATCTTGGTTCGTGCTTATTGTGGCCTGCCTAAGAAATTGGTCTAGTACTCCAAGGTAATGAAAATATTCTTCTGTTTTCTTCTAGAAGATTTAGTTTTGTCCTTTACATTTATATCAGCAGTCCACCTGTACTTTATTTTTTGTTTATGCTGTGAAATATAGGAGTCAAGATTAAATATTTTCCTTAGGAAATCAGTTTGAGGTGTGCTAACTAGCTTCAGTCCTGTCTGACTCTTTGCTACCCTGTGGACAGAAGCGCTTCAGGCCCCTCTGTCCATGGGATTCTCCAGGCAAGAATTCTGGAGTGGGTGGCCCTGGCCTCCTCCGGGGGATCTTCCCTAGTACCATTTATTAAAAAAGACCGTGCTTTCCTCACTACACTCAAGTGTCACATTTGTCATAAGTCAGGTGACTGAGCGACTGAACAACGACAAGGTGATAGCATCATTCGTGTGTGTGCTTCTGGACTCCCTCTTCTGTCCCATTAGTCTCTTTGTTCTTGAGCTAATATCATATTGGTTTAATAACTATATCTTTATAGTATATCGTGTTTGGAAATATAAGTTCTCCAGCTTTGTGTTCGAGACTGTCTTGGCTATTTTTGGGCTTTGCAAACTAGATATTAGGATCAGTTTGTCAATTTCCATTTAAAAAATCTGCTGGAATTTTTTTAAGATTGCATTTAATCTATACATCATCTGCCATCTTGACAAGACTTAAATGCAACCCAATCCATGAGTAAAAAATCTCCATCCTTTCATGTATTTGTAGCTATTCTGAAATTTTTCTCAAAGATGTTTCGTAGTTTTGAATATATAGATTTTATCTTTTTAGATTTGTTCTTCCATATTTAATATCTCTGTATTACAATAATTTTAAAACTTTTTTCTTTTTTGTTGATATATAGACATTAAATTGCTTTTAAAAATATTGTTCTTGTAATTAGCAATTTTACCAGATGTGCTTATTCATTCTAATAGATTTTCTGCAGTTTTGTGTGTGTGTGTGTGTTTAGCATTCTGAAAACATTGTCGTGTCTTCTACCTATTTTATTTCTTCCCTTTTTAAACTTTATGGCTTTTCTTTTTTGTCTTACTGCACTGCCTAGGACCACAGTGTTGTAGAAAGCATTAACAGTTTTACCACTAAATATGATGTTTGCAGTAGGTTTTTCTTAGTTCTTTTTACTAGTAGATTGCTGAGAATTTTGTGAGTGGATGCTGAATGAGTTTGAGCAAACTCCAGGAGATAGTGAAGGATAGGGAAGCTGGCGAGCTATAATTCATGGGGTCGCAAAGAGTCAGACATGACTTAGCAACTAAACAACAACAAATGTTGTCAAATAGTTTTTCTATCAAGATGATCATATGATTTCTCTCCTTTTTTCTCTTTATGTAGTTAATCACACTAATTGAGTTTTTGATGCTAACCCACCCTGGAATAAATAAACTGGGTTGTGCTGTATTATCTTTTTTACGTATCTTTACATTAAGTGAGGTGATACTGTATTTGGGATTTTTGCACATTCATGAAAGTGATTGGTCTGTGATTGTTCTTATAGTGTCCTTGTCTAGATTTGTCAGTAAGATTATCTGACTTTACAAGTTGGGAAATGTTCTTTTATTCTGTTTTGTAGAAGAATTTGTGTACAGTTAATATTATTTCTTTCTTAAACTTTTGGAAGAATTCACCAGGGAAGAAATCTGAACCACAAATTGTCTTTGTGGGAAGTCTTTTAGTAATAGACTCAATTTATTTAATAGATACCGAACAATTCAGATTTCCTGTTTATTCTTTTATCAGTTTCAGTGAGTTTTTCAAGGAATACACCCATTCCTGTATGTTACCAAATTTAAAGCTTCTCTCAATATCCTCTGAATATCTTTTTATCATTTAGAAGTCTGGTCATTTCCCATTTTTCTCTCCTGATTTTGGTAATTTCTGTTTTTCCCATTTTTTTTTTCTTGCTGGGAATATATAAATTTTATTAATATCGTCAGAGAACCAGCCTTTAGCTTTGTTAATTTCCTCTCTGTATATTTCTTAATTTGTTGCTTTCTCTTTATCATATTTAGTATTTCCTTCCTTCTGCTTTTTTTTTTTTTTTTAAGTTCCTGTTCTTTTTCTAATTCTTGAGATGGAAATTTAGATCATTGTTTTTCAGCCTTTTTTCTTTCGTATCTTTGCATTATTAGACCACAGATTGCCTTGTTTGACATTGCTTTGGGATAGCAAACAAGGGGCTTCCCTGGGGCTTTACTTTTCAGACACTAAAGAATCTGCTTGCAATGCAGGAGGTCCCCGGTTTGATCTCTGGGTTGGGAAGATCCCCTGGAGAAGGGAATGGCAATCCACTGCAGTAGTCTTGCCTGGAGAATTCCACAAACAGAGGACCCCCGTGGGCTACAGTCCATGGGGTCGCAGAGTCAGACACAGATTTAAAATTTGTGTCTTCATTATTAATTAATTTAAAATGTTTTCTACTTTCTGTTGGGATTTCTTCTTTGACTCATTGTTTATTTTAAAAGGTACCGTTTAACTTTCAGACAGTTGAGGATTTTCTGTTTTTAGTTATTGAGTTCTAACTTAATTCCACTGTGCAGAGAGTATTCGAAAGATTTTAAAGTTTTGCATTTTTATCTATGCTTGCTTTACAATGCAACATTTGGTCAATTGTAGTAACTCTTTCATATACATTTGAAAAGAAGATAAACAGTCCTCTGTATTCACCTGTTCCACATCCAGCAATGTGGAGGGCCAACTCTAAGGAACTTGAACATCTGTGGATTTTGGTTTCTTCAGGGTTCCTGGAAGCAATTCCCTGCAGATATCAAGGGAGGACTGTATTCTGTCATTGTTGATTTCATGTTTTATAGATGCCATTGTGTTCCTAATTTCACTATCCCTCCTAGTTTGTTGTATGCTTAGCCTGATGTTAAGAGACGTGTGTTAAATCTGTCAGATCTGTCTGAGTGTAGATTTGTCTGTTCCTCTGTTTAGTTCTGTCATTTATTTGCTAAAATATTTTGTTGTTTGATTACCAGGTGGGTACGGATTGAGAACTGTGGTCTCTTCCTAGTGATTTCATTCCTCTGTTATCATGAAACGTCCTTCTTTATCTCTAATAGTGTTCCTACCTTAAAGTCTAGTTTTTTCTGCTATTAGCATAGTTAAAATAGCTTTCTTTTAGTTAATGTTTATATGATACACTTTTTATTCTTAACTTTCAGTATTTCTGGGTCCTTAAAAGTGTCTCTTTGTAGGCAGGATAGAATTGAATTTTACATTTTATCTAGTTTTTTATTTAGAGCATTTAGCCCAGTTATATTTAATATTATTACATTTGGGTTTATGACTACCAATTTACTATTTATGTTCACTTTTTAATCTTATATATCATTATTTTTTTATTTCATTTATTCCATTTAGTTTTCTCGGTATGAACTTGTTGGTTATATATTCTTTTTCATTTTCTATACAGTTTACCCTTGAATAGTGTGAGGCTTAGGGGTGCTTACCTTCCGCAAGTCAGAAATCCACGTTTAACAGTCATGTGTATGCTGTCAGCCCTCCAAACTGTGACTGCGTTTACAGATTCAACCAACCGGAATCATATAGCACTGTAACATAAATGGGAAATAAATGGACCATGTATAAGTGGACTTACGCACTTCAAACTTGGGTTGTTCAAGGGTCAACTCTTTATATATTTGATTTCTATCCTTTTGACCCTTGATTTATTACAGTAAATCCAAATTTAACTGTTACTGCTTTTCCAGTAATGTTAGAACCATTTATCCCCCCTCATCCCAAAATACTTTTTAATAAATATGGTGCTCATTATGCTGTAATCTAATTATCTTTTTGTCTTCTGTTGGAATGTGCATTTCTCAAGTCCAGGAATCATAGTTTATTGAGCATCTATTTTATTCCCAGTATCTAGTAAGGAAATGGCAACCCACTCCAGTATTCTTGCCTGGAGAATCCCAGGGACAGAGGAGCCTGGTGAGCTGCTGTCTATGGGGTTGCACAGAGTCGGACATGACTGACGCGACTTAGCAGCAGCAGCAGCAGCGGTACATAGTAGGGATGTTTGTCAAATGAGGTAATTATGTTCAACTAGTGAAGAATAGTAGCAGTGGATATTTCTAAAACAAGGTTGAAGGTAAACTAAAGAAGCATTCTCACTTCTTAAAAAAAAAAAGCCACCCTTATGAATAATCTCTAATGAGGGGGTTTTAAACATCATATAGCTTTGCTACTGCTGCTGCTGCTAAGTCGCTTCAGTCGTGTCTGACTCTGTGTGACCCCATAGATGGCAGCCCACCAGGCTCCCCCGTCCTTTAGATTCACAGATACAGAGAGCAAACCAGTGGTTACCAGTTGTGGGGAGGACTGGGGGAGGAGTAGTGTAAGGGTAGGAGATTAAGAGGTACATGCTTAAAAAAATTTTTTTTATATAGTTTATACTAGATATAAAACAAACTACAAGGATATATTGTACAGCATGAGGAATATAGCAAATATTTTCTAGTAATTATCAGTGGATATAACCTTTAAAAACTGTGAAGAAAATAAGCATTGAAATTAAAACATCTAATAGCTTCAGTAGTAGAACTGTCTGTCTAGATTACTAGCTAGCTTGTCGCTGTTATTGTTTAGTTCAAAGTCATTTCTCACTCTTTTTGTGATGCTGTGGGCCTTCCAGGCACCTCTCTCCATAGAATTTCCCAGGCAAGGATACTGGAGTGAGTTGCCATTGCCTTCTCCAGGGGATCTTCCCAATCCAGAGATTGAACCCTCATCTCCTGTGTTGGCAGACAGATTCTTTACCACTGAGCCACCTGGGAAGCCTCGATAGCTTACTTATGTTAAAATACATTACTTGTCCTTGTCTTTGGACAAGGAAAAATTGAATTCCAAAGTGATATGTGATACAGGTGTCCAGTGAAAGTATTCTTTATTAAGCTGATTTTAATTGGAAATTATTTCATATAAGAAATCAAATGAATTAATTTAAGATGGGAAATTGTTTTTTGTTTGAATACTTTCTAATTTTAAACAAGTTGTAAAAAATTTGTTTTGTCCTACACATACTAGTGAAACTAACGAAGACTAAACACAAAGAAAGAATATTAAAAAGGCAAGGGAGAAACAACAAGTAACATACAAAGGAAACTCCATACCTTTAACAGCTGATCTTTCAGCAGAAACTCTGCAGGTCAGAAGGGAATGGCAGGATATATTTAAAGTACTGAAAGGGAAAAACCGACAACCAAGATTATTGTACCCGGGAAGGATCTCATTCAAAATTGATGGAGAAATAAAAAGCTTTTCAGACAAGCAAAAGTTAAGAGAATTCAGTACCACCAAACCAGCTTTAAAACAAATGTTAAAGGGACATATATAGTCAAGAAATACAACAGAAGAAAAAAGATCTACAAAATCAGTTCAGTTCAGTCGTGTCCAACTCTTTGCAACCCCATGAACTGCAGCACACCAGGCTTCCCTGTCCATCACCAGCTCTCGGAGTCCACCCAAACCCATGTCCATCGAGTTGGTGATGCCATCCAGCCATCTCATCCTCTGTCATCCCCTTCTCCTCCTGCCTTCAATCTTTCCCAGTATCAGGGTCTTCTCAAAAGAGTCAGCTCTTCGCACCAGGTGGCCAAAGTATTGGAGTTTCAGCTACAACATCAGTTCTTCCAATGAACACCCAAGACTGATCTCCTTTATGATACGCTGGTTGGATCTCCTTGCAGTCCAGGGGACTCTCAAAAGTCTTTGCCAACACCACAGTTCAAAAGCATCAATTCTTTGGTGCTCAGCTTTCTTTATAGTCCAACTCTCACATCCATACATGACACTGGAAAAACCATAGCCTTGACTAGAAAACCTTTGTTAGCAAAGTAATATCTCTGCTTTTCAATATGCTGCCTCAGTTCATTTCAGTTGCTCAGTCGTGTCTGACTCTTTGCAACGCCATGAATTACAGCATGCCAGGCCTCCCTGTCCATTACCAACTCCCAGAGTTCACTCAAACTCATGTCCATCGAGTCGGTGATGCCATCCAGCCATCTCATCCTCTGTCATCCCCTTCTCCTCCTGCCCCCAATCCCTCCCAGCATCAGGGTCTTTTCCAATGAGTCAACTCTTCGCATGAGGTGGCCAAAGTATTGGAGTTTCAGCTTTAGCATCAGTCCTTCCAAGGAATACCCAGGACTGATCTCCTTCAGAATGGACTGGTTGGATCTCCTTGTAGTCCAAGGGACTCTCAAAAGTCTTTTCCAACACCATAGTTCAAAAGCATTAATTCTTCGGCACTCAGCCTTCTTCACAGTCCAACTCTCACATCCATACATGACCACTGGAAAAACCATAGCCTTGACTAGACGAACCTTTGTTGGCAAAGTAATGTCTCTGCTTTTCAATATGCTATCTAGGTTGGTCATAACTTTCCTTCCAAGGGAGTAAGTGTCTTTTAATTTCATGGCTGCAGTCACCATCTGCAGTGATTTTGGAGCCCCCCAAAATAAAGTCTGTCACTGTTTCCATCATTTCCCCATCACATGAAAGGCTAGTTGTTTTAAAACATTAATACATTTTAATTTTATTAACTCTTGGTCCAGAGTGAGCAAGAAAGAGAAGACAAATTACCAGTATCAGGAGTGAAAGTGGGCATATCATTATAGATCCTACATTCAAAGGATAAGTAAATACTATGAACCACTCTTAACATAAATTTGACAGCATGGGTGAAATGGATCAATTTCTTCAAAGACAAATCCTAACAAGACTTAACAGAGAAATAGATAACTTGCCTAGCCCTGCATCTATTAAAGAGATTGAATCAGTAGTTGAAAACCTTCCAACAAATGAAACAAATGCTCTCTTTTATAAGGGCCCTAACCCCATTCATGAGGGCTTATGATGTGATAACCTCCCCAAAGCCCCACTTTCAAACACCATCACACTGGGGATTAGGTTTCAGTGTTGGAGAGACACAAACGTTCAGTGTGTAGCCGGGATCTACAGAAGTCTACAGCAGGATTTCTTAGCCTTAGGATTAGTAACATTTTGGACCTGATAATTTCTCTAAAACTCAATATTCTTAAGATGTCAGTTCTCTCTACATTGACTATAGATGCAGTGTCCTCTCAAAGTGTTAGCAGGCTTTTTTTGTAGATATTAAACTGATTCTGTAAATGGCTAGCCTAGGTAATTAGAATAGGCAAAACAGTTTCACAAGGGAAGAACAAAGTTGGATGCTCAAAGTCTCTGATTTTGAGAACTTTCAGGAAATAGTGATTAAAGGGTGTGTTATTGGTAAATTACAATTTCAATTAAATATTAAAGTAAATTAAATATTAGGACTTCCCTGTAGCTCAAACGCTAAAGAAGCTGCCTGTAATGCAGGAGACCTGGATTCAGGGTCAGAAAGATCCTCTGGAAAAGGAAATGGCAACCCATTCCTGTATTCTTGCTTGGAGAATCCCATAGACAGAGAAACCTAGAGGGCTACAGTTCATGGGGTGCCAAAGAGTCGGACACGACTGAGCGACTAACACTTACTTACACTTACTTATTGGTAAAAGCTTTTGTATATACATACATATATAAGTGGCTAAGTCATATCTGACTCTGTGATTCTATGAACTGGCTTCTCTGTGCATAGGATTTCCCAAGGCAAGAATTCTGGAGTGGGTTGCTATTTCCTTCTCAGGGAATCTTCCCAACCCAGCAATCAAAACTGGGTCTCTGGGTTGGAGGACAGATTGTTTACCCCTGAGCCACCTGGAAAGTAGAATGGAGTAGAGTCCAGAAATCAGAGGCACACAGATATGCTTGATTGGTTTTTTACTAAGAAGAAAAGGCATTTCACTGGTGAATTGATCATCTTTTCCAAAAAATGGTGCTAGAACAATGGGATTCAGGTCAGTTCCTTCACTCAGTTGTGTCCGACTCTTTGCCACCCCATGGATTGCAGCATGCCAGGCCTCCCTGTCCATCACCAACTCCCAGAGTTTACTCAAACTCATGTCCATTGAGTCGGTGATGCCATCCAACCATTTCATCCTCTGTTGTCCCCTTCTTCTCCCGCTTTCAATCTTTCCCAGCATCAGGGTCTTTTCAAATGAGTTAGTTCTACGCATCAGATAGCCAAACTATTGGAGTTTCAGCTTCGGCTTCAGTTCTTCCAAGGAATATTCAGGACTGATTTCCTTTAGGATTGATAGGTTTGATCTCCTTGGAGTCCAAGAGACTCTCAAGAGACTTCTCCAACACCACAGTTCAAAAGCGTCAATTCTTCAACACTCAGCTTTCTTTATGGTCAAACTCTCACATCCATACAAGAATACTGGAAAAACCATAGCCTTGACTAGATGGACCTTTGTTGGCAAACTAATGTCTCTGCTTTTTAATATGGTGTCTAGCTTTTCGTTCAAGGAACAAGCGTCTTTTAATTTCATGGCTGCAGTCACCATCTGCAGTGATTTTGGAGCTCCCCAAAATAAAGTCTGTCACTGTTTGCATCAATTCCTCATCTGTTTGCTATGTGATGGGACCGGATGCCGTGATCTTCGTATTTGAATGTTGAGTTTTAAGCCAACTTTTTCACTCTCCTCTTTCACTTTCATCAAGAGGCTCTTCAGTTCTTTGCTTTCTGCCCTAAGGGTGGTATCATCTGCGTATCTGAGTTTATTGATATTTCTCCTGGCAATCTTGATTCCAGCTGGTGCTTCCTCTAGCCTGGCGTTTCGCATGATGTTCTCTGTATATAAGTTAAATAAGCAGGGTGACAATATACAGCCTTGATGCACTCCTTTTCTGATTTTGAACCAGTCTGTTGTTCCATGTCCAGTTCTAACTGTTGCTTCTTGACCTGCATACAGATTTCTGAGGAGGCAGGTCAGGTGGTCTGGTATTCCCATCTCTTAAAGAATTTTCCACAGTTTGTTTTGTTCCACATAGTCAAAGGCTTTGGCATAGTCAATAAAGCAGAAATAGATGTTTTTCTGGAACTCTCTTGCTTTTTATGTGATCCAGTGGATGTTAGCAATTTGATCTCTGGTTCCTCTGCCTTTTCTAAATCCAGCTTGAATATCTGGAAGTTCACAGTTCATGTACTGCTGAAGCCTGGCTTGGAGAATTTTGAGCATTATTTTACTAGCATGTGCGATGAGTGCAATTGTTCTGTAGTTTGAGCATTCTTTGGCATTGCCTTTCTTTGGGATTGGAATGAAAACTGACCTTTTTCAGTCCTGTGGCCACTGCTGAGATTCCCAAATTTGCTGACATATTGAGTGCGCACTTTCATGGCATCATCTTTTAGGATTTGGAATAGCTCAACTGGAATTCCATCACCTCCACTACCTTTGTTTGTAGTGATGCTTTTTAAGGCCCACTTGACTTCACATTCCAGGATGTCTGGCTCTAGGTGAGTGATCACACCATAGTGATTATCTGGGTCATGAAGATCTTTTTTGTATTCTTCAGTGTATTCTTGCCACCTCTTCTTAATATCTTCTGCTTTTGTTAGGTCCATACCATTTCTGTCCTTTATTGTGCCCATCTTTGCATGAATGTTCCCTTGGTATCTCTGATTTTCTTGAAGAGATCTCTAGTTTTTCCCATTCTATTGTTTTCCTCTATTTCTTTGCATTGATCCCGGAGGAAGGCTTTCTTATCTCTCCTTGCTATTCTTTGGAACTCTGCATTCAAATGGGTATATCTTTCCTTTTCTCCTTTGCCTTTCACTTCTCTTCTTTTCTCAGCTATTTGTAAGGCCTCCTCAGACCACCATTTTTCCTTTTTGCATTTCTTTTTCTTGGAGGTGGTCTTGATCCCTGCCTCCTGTACACTGTCACAAACCTCCATCCATAGTTCTATATGCAAAAAATGAACTTGAGTTCTACCTCACACCACCTACAAGAATTAATTCAAAATGGATCATAGACTAAATGTAAAAACAAAGAACCATTAAAAACATAAAACATCTTTGTTATGTTTAATTAGGCAAACATTTTAGGTAAAACAACAGAAGTGTAACCCATGAAGCAAAAAATAATGACGTGTAGACCTCAGGAAAATTACTGACTTTTGTCCTCCAAAAGACATTGTTAAGAGAATAACACAAGCCATAGGCTGGGAGAAAATAGTTGCTAACTACATGTTTGACAAAGGGCTTGTATCCAAAATATGCTAAGAACTATGAGAATATAATAATTTGAAAACATCTAACCTAATTTAAGGCAGTGGCACCCCACTCCAGTATTCTTGCCTGGAAAATCCCATGGGTGGAGGAGCCTGGTAGGCTGCAGTCCATGGGGTCGCTAGGAGTCGGACACGACTGAGCATCTTCACTTTCACTTTTCACTTTTATGCATTGGAGAAGGAAATGGCAACCCACTCCAGTGTTCTTGCCTGGAAAATCCCATGGGTGGAGGAGCCTGGTAGGCTGCAGTCCATGGGGTCGCTAAGAGTCGGAAATGACTGAGAGACTTCACTTTTCCTTTTCATGCATTGGAGAAGGAAATGGCACCCCACTCCAGTGTTCTTGCCTGGAGAATCCCAGGGATGAGGGAGCCTTTGGGGTCGCACAGAGTCGGACATGACTGAAGTGACTTAGCAGTAGCAGCAACCCAATATAATAATGGGCAAAAGATTTGAACAGACCCTTCACCAATGAAAATATGCAAAAGGCATGTAAAACACATGAAAACATGTTCAGTATCGTTAGTCACTTGGGAAGTGCAATTACAACCACAGGCACTGCTGGACTGTATACCCATTTCTAGTAGGGATGTGGGGAAGTTGAAATATTGATGTGTTACCTGTGAGAATGCAAAATGGTTTCCCAAAAGCTAATTCCTTTACTCAAGAGAAATGGAAACTTATCTTTACACAAAGATCTGTTTATAACAGCCATATTCATAATCACTAAAAACTAGAAACAGCCCAATGTCCTTCATGTGATGACTAGGTAAATCAACACAATCCATACAAACTGAGAAAAAAAGGGAAAAAACATCTTCTCTGTATGCAACAACCTTTATGAATCTCAGATGTATTATGCTAAGTGAGAGAAGTGAGACCCTGAAGGTCAGATACTGTATGCTTCCATTTGTATGACATTCTAGCAAAGACCAGACTGTCATGTCAGAGAAGAGGTTCAGGGGTTATCAGGGGTTAGTGATTAGAGATGTTGATTATATACTGTCAGCACGAAGGAGTTTTTTTGCGTTGTAGAACTGTTATGTATCTTGTGATCATGGTTACATGATTGCTTGCATTTAAAAAATGCACAGAACTCGGCTTGCCAGGTGATGCTAGTGGTAGAAGGCCCTGCCAGTGCAGAAGGTGCAAGAGATGCAGGTTCGATCCTGGAGTGGGAATTGGCACCCCACCAAGTATTCTTGCCTGGAAAATTCCATGGGCAAAGGAGCCTGGCAGGCTACAGTCCATGAGGTCACAAGCAGTTGGACACAACTGAGAGACTGAGCACTCTGAATGCCAACAGCAAACTTATTGTACATTAAAATATATATTTATAACTTCCTCTAGTTCTGTCAGTTCCCATTAAAACATTTTAAAATGGCAAAGATCCCACTCTTTCGTTGTAATACTTAAAATTACCATTCCTTGATTCTTGGTTACCTTAGGAAGTTGAGTAAGTTTCGTAACATTGTAGAAAGAAACCCCAAGGAAGATAGCCATCACCCCTTCACATTTTTCTTGGCTAAATATAACTCTATATGTTCCTCTGCTTTGGCAACAAGTCATGGTGTGAGTTCCCTATACTTTTCCTGGAGCACATGGCTTTAACCTTGACATTGCACATATGCCTTCCTCTTTTTTTTTTCCCCTAATCTTCACACACACACACACACACACACACACACACACGCACACCCTATTTATACCATTCATTCTCTTATTTAACAATCCATCTAGATCCTCTGCTACCGTATGGGATACAAAGATTAAGAAGGCATGCTTTCACATGAAATCACTTCCGGAGGGCAAAGGGAAGGTACATGAACAAAGATGTCGATTATTGTCGTTGAGTCATAGTAGAAGTATCAACGAGCGTGATGTAGCACAAAAGAGTCAATAATCCTTTCTGCCTCATTGGGTCAGAGAGGAGTCCACACAAGAAAGACATAAAAGTGCCTCAAATAAAAATGTAAAATTTCATTTTTAAAATGTAGTAGTGTATTGTAGACCGGATAGTTTAAGAAAAATACGAAATTTAGCAGTAAATTGGTCAGAAACAATCTTGAAAAAGCATCTTGAAAACTTCAACTAGGTGATATGGAAATGGGATATAATGGTGAATTTTGTAAAGGTTATATGAAATATAGCTGATTAAAATGAAAAAGCTCTGAGTATCATAGAGGACCAAGCCTATTAATTAGTAATATACTATTAATTAAAGAAAACAGGAACAAATATAATGAGATACTATTGATATATCAAATGGCCAAATATAATAAGATACTACTGATGTATCAAATTTCCTATGAATTAATCTGCTAATTAAACTTCCTAACTTTGGGCTTGCTGACTCACTTTGAGTTTAGATTTTGCCTCAGTTCTCAACATATTCTCTAGTTACACTATGCACAGAGAATCCTCTTTCTGTTTTTAAATTGCTGTGCTCTAGCCTTATTGGCGGAGAAGGCAATGGCACCCCACTCCAGTGTTCTTGCCTGGAGAATCCCAGGGACGGGGGCGCCTGGTGGGCTGTCGTCTATGGGGTCGCACAGAGTCGGACACGACTGAAGTGACTTAGCAGCAGCAGCAGCAGCCTTATTGGTCTCCTTTTTCTTGAGTAACCAGACACTGCTATCATAGAACACCATTGCACATCTCCATCTGAATGGTTAACTCCCCATCTGTTTCAAAACTGTTCATTGAAGTGTAAACCCTTCCAGCATATTTTAAATTAGAACTCACCTCACCTCCTTTCACCTGAAGCATTCCTGACCTCTTTTCCTTGTCCTGCTTATTTTTTAAAGTCTTAACTTCTGACATATGTGATTTACTCATTATGATTATTGTTTATTGTATTCCTTTACCTCTACTAAAGTATAAGCTTCGTTAGGGTGAAGATCTTTGTTTCGTTCATTGACGTCGCCTAGATTTCTGGAACAGTGCTTGGAATATGGTAGGCACATAGTGAATATTTGTTGGAAAACAGAACTCTTTAGAAATTTCCACTTCTTGATCCCCTGAGTACTAATCTCTGGGCTGGTTTTTTGTGGGGGGTTTTTTGTTTGTTTGTTTGTTTTTTCTCTGATAGCATCTGGATTCAGACTCTTAAAATAAGGTAGAATGTCTGTGACTTGACATTTTAGAATTTCTGCAATCCAGTTGAACTGTTATGATACCTAACCATTGTTCAGGAACACTGGCTTGAACCTCAAAGCTCTTCCTGACTTTAATAATAAATAGTTACCTCCCCATGAGGCCACCTTTTGAAGTGTGGTGTAAACACTGTTAGAAACAATGGTAAAGATAAACCTCTCCATTTGCCGCTTGAATTTTCTTTGTTCATTTTTGAATGTTTTCCAACTTTTGATTCTTAGTTCGCACATAAAATGAGACTTGAATTGTTTATGCAGTAACATTTGAACACAACTCACCCAATAAAACTCACCTACTCAGGCCAAAAAAAACATGATACAATAGAAAAGAAAGTGGCTCTGAAGGTTGCCAGAGTTGGGCTTTTAGACAATGGACAAGGCCACTCTGTTCTTGGAATGTACTTCCATGATATGCTTGGAAATGCAGGAAACCTTCAGCAGATTTTGTATCTCAGAAAATAATAATATTCAAACATTCTTGAAACATCCAGGATTATATGTAGATGGTTATTTTCGTTCAGCGTCTTAAATTGTGTGTTTTAGTTGCTAAGTCGTATCCTGCTCTTGCAACTCCATGGACTGTAGCCCGCCAGGCTCCTCTGTCCATGGGATTTCCCAGGCAAGAATACTGCAGTGGGTTGCCATTTCCTTTTCCAGGGGATCTTCCTGACCCAGGGTTTGAACCTGCATTGACAGGCAGATTCTTTACCACTGAGCCATGGGGGAAGCCCCTTAAATTGTATAGGAAATAAAATTAACCTCTATGTAGTATAGTAAATTTAAAGTTCAAGTAGTAAATAAGCAGCTATGTAGATTCTAAAAACAGAGGACTTCAGTTTGTAAGGCAAGTATGGTTAAAAAAATGTAACTGGAAACATTGAAGTATCATTCAAGTTTCCTTTTCTTCATATATCTTTTTTGATAAAAATCATATACCTATACTTTTATATATTCCTAAGCTTATAGCCCTTATCATTTCTTGTTTTGCTAATGCTTTTTGAAAAACCTCTTTTTCATTTTAAGATTTTATCCCATAAAGGCCATGTGGACTATTTGACTTTGTTTATATTCTTGTTAATGTTCTACTGTGTTTTTATTTTTATTTTATTTTTTTCTTTATTAAGAAATGAAAATATTAATTTATTTTCATTCTGATAGTGTCTAAAATTAGAGCTGATAGTCTGCTGATTGTTGGTAGAGCTCTTTTATTTTTACTGTGTTTTTAAAAAAAGGAAAGAAAGGAAGAAAATGATAAAGCTCTAGCACGATTCCTTAATTTAACCCCTTCCTGTATATGTATACTTTCATCTTCATGGACTATCAGTTGTTCTCTGCCTTCCCTTTTACTCCTACTTCATGTAAAAATGATGAGAGGTTCACATATAAAACCTTAGAAGTATTAATAAAACCTTCCAGAAATCCCAGATATAATTGCAGCTAGCAACTTTCTGTATATCTATCACATCTGAATATGTATACATAGACAGTATGTGTGGAGAAGGCAATGGCACCCCACTCCAGTACTCTTGCCTGGAAAATCCAATGGATGGAGGAGCCTTGTAGGCTGCAGTCCATGGGGTCTCTAGGAGTCGGACACGACTGAGCATCTTCACTTTCACTTTTCACTTTTATGCATTGGAGAAGGAAATGGCAACCCACTCCAGTGTTCTTGCCTGGAGAATCCCAGGGACGGGGGCGCCTGGTGGGCTGCCGTCTATGGGGTCGCACAGAGTCGTACATGACTGAAGCAACTTAGCAGCAGTAGCAGACAATATGTGTATTTTCTTTGTTATGACCTGTGTTTTGTTTTAGTCATATTTTTCCACGTCATTTGTTTTATTAGCATTTTAAGACTTGAGATTAAATTCATATAACATAAAGTTCACTATTTTAACCATTGTAAAGTGTGCAATACACTGGATTTTAGTGTATGCACAGTGTTGAATGACTATCACTGCTGTCAGTTCTAGGACATTTTCATTATATTATAAAAGAACCTCTGTATCCACTGAGCAGGTACTTCCTTTTCTCTCCCCACCCCATTGCCTAGAAACCACTAATACACTTTTGGTCCTTACGGATTTACTTCTGAACATTTCATGTAAATGAAGTTGTAAAATATGTGGCTTTTATGTTTGGCTTCTTTAATTTAGCATGTTTTCAAGGCTAATCCTTCTTGTACAGCTACTAGAACTTCATTCCTTTTAAAGGCTGAATAATGTTCCATTCTATAGACACACCACATTTTGTGTATTCATTATTCATTTAATAGACATTTAGATTGTTTCCATTTTTTTCTACAGCAACAGTACTATTATAATAGTACTGTTATGAAAAGTCACGTACAGGTTTTTGAGCATCTATCTTCTCTTGTTTATATTGCCATTTCATTTTAAACAAATATATAATATTCGATTGTATAAATGAACCATAATTGTCATGTTTACTTATCAAAATTTTTTACCAAATTTGTCTTTCATAAACATGCTGTCATATATCACTGAAAAATTTTTTTCACAGTTTTCTAATTCCTTAAAATTGTTTTCTATTAATGATAGTAGCTAATGAATTCTTAGAATTGTAGTTACTGAAATTAAAGGGTATGCACATTATGATATATATGTACTATGTTATGTTTAATGTATGTTGCTATATTATCGTCTATCAGGTTGTACCAACAATAGTATATATGGTTATTTTCTCATATGCTCATTATATTATTATATTACTATTTTTAATTTGGTAAGTGGAAAGTATTTTTGGTCTTCTATTAATATGAAATATATACAACATTTTGTTATTTTAATTTGTTTTTATTTACAAATGAGATTGAATGTATGTTCATGTTTATTCATCTGTTTTCCTAACTTCCAGATTATGACTTTGTTTATTTGTTTTGTAGACTGAATTTTTTAAATTAGAATAAAAAAGAATTAATTAGGTACATTATGTGGAACTCATTATTTTATAGCCCATTTTGGTCAATGACTTTTTTCTTCCTTGATATTAGTCTTCTTACATAAATATTATTGGTAGTTTATTATTTTATTCTTATGTTTCACTTGAAAGTTCATTTCTGTTTTGAAACATCTGAAATATCTTTCTTGTCTTAGTTTCACATTGTATATGGTTCTGAATGTTTAAAATTCTGAAACACACAATGGCCACATACTTGGTGATTTGCTCCTGTTTGAAGTATGTGATTGTCATACAATCACACTAACACTTAATTAGTGTTATTTGTTGTAGGCATTTTTAGGTGAAAAGCAAGAAAGATATCTCAAGTTTTTACATTTTATTTGGAGATAGGAGCAAAACAGTTTTTCTTTTTTAGAACCAAACCGTAATTTTCAAGGAATTTTTAACCTTCACATTTAAGCGTTTTCTTACTTACGGAAGGAGAGGTTTATTAATGGTTTTAAACCTGGTTACCCCTGGAGAGTTTTTCAAGTTTTTTTTTTTTGGTGAACTTCCTTCAAAAGTCCTTCAAATGAAAGAATTACAATTTAGAGTTGAGTTCTGAGAAGGGAGTACTACATGGAAGAAAACATTATGAAAAAACTTATTCAATAATAGCTACCATTGATAGAATTGCCTATGATATTTTGTGTGTGTTTTTTTTTGGTAAATATAGGATAGAGTTAAAAAACTTTGTGATTCTATTAGGTAATCCAGTTCTTGGAGTTAGCAGGAAATGATGGTTTCTGATGGTAATTGATGTTTGTGTTGTTTACCTGTGTCTGTAGTCCTTTGAGTCTCTGCCAGAAAAATAATAGGACATTCCCAGTTTGATCTTATGATTTTTGCAAATTAGCATAGAGCTACTTACAGTACGTGTAATTATCAGATGATATTTGGTTTATTTTCAGTAATGGAAAGTTTTTTCTTGGTAAAATTTTTGTTACATAACTTCAACAGTTTAGATCACTTAGTGCTCAAATATTGCTCATTTAAAGGAAGTAAATATTTCTCATAGTATAGAACAGGGAAAAGATTGCACAATTTAATGGACTTTCATTTTTTTTGGAGAGCATCATCATTTCAGTTCCTACATTTTTCTGATTTTCTAATTTCAATGAGTTGTTCATGCATATAATCTAATATTTTTATTTGGTTAAAATTCTTCCTATATTCTTTTTCTTTAAAGTCACTATGACTTATCAAATGTAAAGTATTTGCATAATTTTGGTGCTCAGTTTTTAAAAATTGTTCAATCAAATAGCCAAATACTATTTCAATGTACCTACATTTACCTGTAAATGGCATTTTAAAGCAAACTTTTAAGAAGTTTAAGATAAGTTATATATAATATTTTAATTTTAGAAGCTACTAAAAAGTGGAAAATGGCTACATAGAAAAGATACTTTTTCACTGTTAGCTGAATTACAGTGCATATTGCAGTTGTAAATATTGCTTCACTGAGTGATTTTTCTCTTACATACAAATACATGGTTAAAGATTCAAAATTTCAAGCAATACAAACTTGAACATTATTAGTATTAATGACAGAATAGAATATATTCTATCTGGTATTCCCAGTTTAAAAAGAAAACTTGTGAAAATTCTGACTTACTGTCTGATCATTGATTATCAGACTTGTTATTTGCCTTATAAATGGCAATCAATTTACAAATATATCTAGGGATCTTTTCAGGAATCCATCTTTAATTACATAAAAGTAAAATCATCTACTTGTAGGCTTATTAGAAAAGTATACACGCACAAAGAGAAAATAAGACTAAATACAACAGAGGCAAAAGGTTCACGTTTTATAATTGTTAGCATTTATCAGACTTTATCAATCAGGATAATGTAGCTCAGTCATCAAAGGAATCAAAATAAATAGAAAGCTAAAGTTGTAACAAGGGCTAACATGAAAAAAAGGGAAGAATAAATGTATTTATGGATTGGTATTACATTCAGTCTTATCACCAGGGCTGATTGATTTGTTTAAAGCAGTCTTTTCTGTATGGTGGCCATTTTCCACATTAATATAAAGATTATAAAGTTTACTTACTTAGTTACTTGTTTTTGAAAATTATCTACTTTCGAAGTCAGGAAATACTATATCTTCAGTATAATTAAGCATTCTTTTATTGCGTATCCATTTCTGAGTAGATTCTTGTTTTGGATAAAATTTTAGAAACTAGCACCTAGTATCACCATATATTATATAATTATAATGGTCCATTTGAATGACTTTTTTTCTTGAACAAAACATTTTCGGTTTGTTTGGTTTAAATATTTGGTCTTGTCTCATCTGTCCTAACTTTATATGTGTAATGTTAAATATATAACATTATATATATGTAATAGATTTGGATATATAATATTACATATTACATATGAAATGTGTAACATAAATTACATATGAAATGTGTAAGTAAATGTTAAGTATTTACATATTAATATACCTATATTCTTGTTCAGGTATATTGTGTATGTATTATATCTTTTATATATTATAAATAATTTAAACAAAATATATAAATAACTATTATTGTATACTTTAAAACAAAAAGTTTTAATTTCAATTGAAAATGAGAATGTTTTCTACTAACAAGCCACTCCTTGAGCCACTTTGAAATAATGTAAGCTTTGCCATTCATATATATATATATTTTGGCACCATCTAAGCTAAGGATTTAAATTTTATATGAAAATATTTACCCCATTCACACTGTGTGTTTACTGCCCCGTTATTTTTCCCATTTACGAGACTGTAGTAAGAACTCATGTTCAACCAGGAAAGCCAATCGACTGATTCTCTCATCTGTCAGATCTTGTCTATGGCCGAAGGAGTAGGTGAGCATGAGGATGCGGGGAACAGAGGTGCTGGGTCCAGGTGGGCGCTTTCTGGGCCTCACCTTTCCATTTACAGAATGAGAGGGGTGCTGAACTGTGACCACAGATCATTGGAATCTGGTGGATTTTCTTTTGGTCTGGACACTTCTGGTTGCTTATAACTGACCTCAAGTGAGATATTAAATTATGATCAAAACAGTTAATGCCTACAAATAAGTGGGAATGTTTTAGTTCTTAAAATTTTCAGATGGTGTTCCACAGCCAGAATCAAAATATTACACATAACCAGGTCATAAAGGCTAACATGTTAACAGCTGGAAAAAACCCTAAGTATAAATTGAGCTTCATAATAGATTCAGTAGTTGTTTCCCATTTTGTACCAGGTATTGATTAAACCATGATGTAAATCTGAACATGATGAATCTTACTCGAGACTTTTTTTTTAAGTAAAATTACTTTAACCACAGTTTTCCTGAAAATTGTTTTTACTTTGATAACTTTTTGATTATGTGAATGACTACAGGTAAGGTACACTACTTTCAAGACAGAGCTAGTAAACGTGGTTTAAACATTAAAAACTGGTGTTCTTAACATTTTCAATGAAAAGCATTCTGTTCTGATTTACATTTAATGCAGAGAGATTTTCATTCTGTTTGTTGTAGAAAGAGCATTCATTTTTAATATGGGCTTCAACTAGGGTACCTTTGGTTATAGATCCTTTTGGATATGTTTCCAAATTTAATATTTGTTTGCAATGATGCACATGGATGTAGGAGGATAGAGCTGAATAGCAGAGACATAGATGTAGCCAATAGCACAACTATATATAGCTCCTTCCTTTTACTTTTTTATACATTACTCACCGTGTTTGGTTGCTTCTGTTTAGTTTCATAAAAGGTCTAAGTATTTGGAAAGGTGTGGGACCATGTCCTGTTGGAATTTCAGTGTTTGCTTATGAAAGAAGATACCATCTGTGGGGAGTATGACTTCAGAAATTTGACTTTGGAGTGTTCCTGTATAATTCTACTGGGAATTGCCAAAAAACATAGTCAAGAATTAATAGTACTTTTCCAGATGGTGATTGTTAAACAATAATTGGAAGCTGCAGGAAAAACAGTGTTTTTGCATAAAGTAGGCATTTAGTCAACATTGGTTAAACTAAGGATTATTTTACTAAATAATTAAGTGCTGTTCTCATGATTCAGAAAAAAATGTGCAAACTTTATCTCTTCTTAAACCAATAAAAGAGAGAACTGCTCCTTAAAATGAATTTTATAACTTTTTGAAAAGTTTAACAGTAAAAAAGAACATTTATTTTTAAAGTTAACTTTCTGAGTCATATATTTCAATAAGTAAGCAACTTTCCTAGCCATTTGTATACATTCTGAGGTGCAAGGCTAGCAAATTCAGCAGGCTTCTTGTTCATTTTGGAGAAGGCAATGGCACCCTACTCCAGTACTCTTGCCTGGAAAATCCCTTGGGTGGAGGAGCCTGGTAGGCTGCAGTCCATGGGGTCGCTAGGAGTTGGACACGACAGAGCGACTTCACTTTCACTTTTCACTTTCCTGCATTGGAGAAGGAAATGGCAACCCACTCCAGTGTTCTTGCCTGAAGAATCCCAGGGAAGGGGGAGCCTGGTGGGCTGCCGTCTCTGGGGTCGCACAGAGTCGGACACGACTGAAGCGACTTAGCGGCAGCAGCAGCTTGTTCATTTTGCATTCTTTCATTATCAGCTTGTTATGTTTGGGGAGCAGTATGGAGATGAAAATAAACAGGGAACAGTAGTTTCTTGTGTAACTTAGACAACCCAGCCTCTCCGAAAGAATAGGCTACAAAGAGACCAGTTTGATTTCCACGCTGAGTAGAGCCCATGTTCATCTTAATTGAGTTCATCTTATATAATAGATGTAAGCAGTGTTTACTGCATCAAGATTATTTGTAGCTATCTTATTGGGGCTGTTCAGTTTGCTTTTGTAAACTTCATGTCAGGTTTCTCAAATATCTCTGTGTTGTTGTTTATTTTTTTTAGAGAGTTCCCAAAGTTGCCGATGGCTGTCTCATCTGCAAATACCTCTTCAAGGTACTCTATGCTGCTGATGTCTCCAAGCACTGAGCTGCACGGGAGCATGGAATTGACTTACTGGGGAGGACTGTATCAGTTAAGTGATCTTTCTTAGTACACTGCATGGGTTTTGCAAAGCTTTCTGCTTTTGTTAATCCAGAGGGCAGAACTATGCTTACGCTGATTTTTAAATGAAAAGCTTTTTGTTAACCCACACAATATAATACTCCATTTACTCTCCTACATGACCCCTTCTATATTTCTATTAAGTTTCCTGGTTTTAAGCACAATTTTATTAACCATGTGTGTCTGTGTTATTTATATTTTACTATAACTCACTAAGAAATGCAAAAAAGCAAAATGGCTGTCTGGGGAGGCCTTACAAATATCTGTGAAAAGAAGAGAAGCGAAAAGCAAAGGAGAAAAGGAAAGATAGAAGCATCTGAATGCAGAGTTCCAAAGAATAGCAAGGAGAGATAAGAAAGCTTTCCTCAGCGATCAATGCAAAGAAATAGAGGAAAACAAAAGAATGGGAAAGACTAGAGATCTCTTCAAGAAAATCAGAGATACCAAGGGAACCTTTCATGCAAAGATGGGCTCGATAAAGGACAGAAATGGTATGGACCTAACAGAAGCAGAAGATATTAAGAAAAGGTGGCAAGAATACACAGAAGAACTGTACAAAAAAAGATCTTCACAACCAAGATAATCACGATGGCGTGATCACTCACCTACAGCCAGACATCCTGGAATGTGAAGTCAAGTGGGCCTTAGAAAGCATCACTACGAACAAAGCTAGTGGAGGTGATGGAATTCCAGTTGAGCTATTTCAAATCCTGAAAGACGATGCTGTGAAAGTGCTGCACTCAATATGCCAGCAAATTTGGAAAACTCAACAGTGGCCACAGGCCTGGAAAAGGTCAGTTTTCATTCCAATCCCAAAGAAAGGCAATGCCAAAGAATGCTCAAACTACCGCACAATTGCACTCATCTCATACGCTAGTAAAATAAAATTCAAAATTCTCCAAGCCAGGCTTCAGCAATACGTGAAGCGTGAACTTCCAGATGTCCAAGCTGGTTTTAGAAAAGGCAGAGGAACCAGAGATCAAATTGCCAACATCTGCTGGATCATCGAGAAAGCAAGAGTGTTCCAGAAAAACATCTATTTCTGCTTTATTGACTATGCCAAAGCCTTTGACTGTGTGGATCACAATAAACTGTGGAAAATTCTTCAAGAGATGGGAATACCAGACCACCTGACCTGCCTCTTGAGAAACCTATATGCAGTCAGGAAGCAACAGTTAGAACTGGACATGGAACAACAGACTGGTTCCAAATAGGAAAAGGAGTACGTCAAGGCTGTATATTGTCACCCTGCTTATTTAACTTCTGTGCAGAGGACATCATGAGAAACGCTGGGCTGAAAGAAGCACAAGCTGGAATCAAGATTGCCTGGAGAAATATCAATAACCTCAGATATGCTGATGACACCATCCTTATGGCAGAAAGTGAAGAGAAACTAAAAAGCTTCTTGATGAAAGTGAAAAAGGAGAGTAAAAAAGATGGCTTCAAGCTCAACATTCAGAAAATTAAGATCATGACATCTGGTCCCATCACTTCATGGGAAATAGATGGGGAAACAGTGGAAACAGTGTCAGACTTTATTTTTTTGGGCTCCAAAATCACTGCAGATGGCGACTGCAGCCATGAAATGAAAAGATGCTTACTCCTTGGAAGGAAAGTTATGACCAACCTAGATAGCATATTGAAAAGCAGAGACATTACCTTGCCAACAAAGGTCCATCTAGTCAAGGCTATGGTTTTTCCAGTGGTCATGTATGGATGTGAGAGTTGGACTGTGAAGAAGGCTGAGCGCTGAAGAATTGATGCTTTTGAACTGTGGTGTTGGAGAAGACTCTTGAGAGTTGCTTGGACTGCAAGGAGATCCAACCAGTCCATTCTAAAGGAGATCAGCCCTGGGCATTCCTTGGAGGACTGATGCTGAAGCTGAAACTCCAATACTTTGGCCACCTCATGCAAAGAGTTGACTCATTGGGAAAGACTCTGATGCTGGGAAGGATTGGGGGCAGGAGAAGAAGGGGACGACAGAGGATGAGATGGCTGGATGGCATCACCGACTCGATGGACAGGAATTTGGGTGGACTCGGGGAATTGGTGACGGACAGGGAGGCCTGGTGTGCTGCTATTCATGGGGTCGCAAAGAATCGGACACGACTGAGTGACTGAACTGAACTAATAACTCACCAATATGAGACTTACTGGTTATTTTCTCAGTTTGTAAGTGCTGTGTAGTAATATTTGAATTACATGCAAACTAGGGCTCAGGGAAGCTGTGAATTTTCCAAAGTTACTCAGTAAAACATACATGGGTGCTATCAACAGCCACTGCTGGTCTTAAACCACTAGTGGGACTATATTCCTTAGTTTCCTTTCTTCAAGGTAGAGTATATGCCTTAACTCACTTATTTGAATTTTTTTTTATTGTATTCCTGCTGTATACAAAGCACTGCTAGGCCTCATGCTAATGCCTTTTATTATATTTTTGACTTAGAAAAGAAGTACATAGTTGTTATTTTTAAAAATCACTTATAGTAAGGCAGGTAGAAATAGAAAAACAGTATGTTCTCGTTTCCTCAATCCTGATCCCCACAATCACTTTAAACAATTTAGGTCCCTTGTATATAACCTTAGTCACTGCTAAAACATTACACTTCATTTCTTCAGGCCTGTGCTTTGATATGTGACTCTGTGTGGATGTCAGCCTTCATGCTCTTAATTCAGTCTACCAGTGTTCTAAGCCTTATATTAAAAATGCGGGTGGAAGAAGAACGCAAAACCTTTGTACTCTGCTTCAAAAGATGGCAAAATTACTAGGATAAAAAAGCCTGTAAGTCAAATTCAGTTTTCAGATTTCTGGTGAACCTGATTATCTTCATTTTCTTTGTTGGTTTGGGAGATTAAGAATTGGCTAAGTTTTATGGTATAAACTGTGGTATGGTTTAGAAGTTTGTGATAAGTTCCTTACCAGTGAACAAGACATTGTCAGCACCAAAGGATAATGATTACATGTTATAGATTGGTAATGATTACATTTTATAGATTGGTAACTGTGATTCATAGTTGCTGAATGATTTACTTGAGGCATCTTATAAGTAACATAGAGCTAGCGGTGTAAGTACAGTTGAGTCTCTCATCTAGACTCAGAGTTATTCACATCAGCTGGAAGTGTAATTAAAGTTAGTTTAAGTGTTTATATTCTTTTTTTTTTAGAACATTAACATGAAACTTTATCTAGAAAATTAAGGTCACGATTGTACTTTCAGCACTGGGTGGTCTAATAAATGTGAACTTCAACTAAAAGTGCCTTTTTTTTTTAAAGGACAAGATTCTGATCTTTTTTCAGAAATGGGAATTTTCTCTCTTTAGAAAAATTTAAACTAATTTTCATAAGTTAGCAGGAAGAAATGTAAGATTCCTGCTTCCCTGGCAACTCAGTGGTAAAGAATCCGCCTGCAGTGCAAGAGACACAGGAGACGTGGGTTCAATCGCTGAGTTGGGAAGATCACCCCAGTAGCGGGAAATGGCAACTCACTCCAATGTTCTTGCCAGGAAAATCCCATGGACAAAGGAGCCTGTGGTGGGCTATGGTCCATAGGGTCACAAAGAGTCTGACACAACTGAAGCAACTGCACACGCACACACACACTATAAAATTGACAGTGCAAAGTTAAACAATCTAAATATATTGGCAACAATATAAATCCACAAGTAATTAGTTTCCTTGAAGTATCTGAAACTTTTGCAGTGGTATTTTGTTGAGTTGCTCATTCGTGCTTGTTGTGACCCCATGGACTCTAGCACGCCAGGCTTCCCTGTCCTTCACTGTCTCCCAAAGTTTGCTCAAACTCATGTCCATTGAGTCAGTGATGCCATCCAACCATCTCATCTTCTGTTGTCCCCTTCTCCTCCTGCCTTCAGTCTTTCCAGTGTCAGGGTCTTTTCCAATGAGTCAACTCTTCACATCAGGTAGCCAGTGAATATCAGCTTCAGCGTCAGTTCTTCCAATGAATATTCAGGCTTGATTTCCTTCAGGATTGAGTGGTTTGATGTCCTGCTGTCCAAGGGACTCTCAAGAGTCTTCTCCAGCACCACAGTTCAAAAGCATCAATTCTTTAGCATGCAGCCTTCTGTATGGTCCAGCTCTCACATCCGTACATGACTACTGGAAAAACCATACCTTTGACTATGTGGACCTTTGTTGGCAAAGTGATGTCTCTGCCTTTTAAAACACTGTCTAGTTTTGTCATAGCTTTTCTTCCAAGGAGCAGTGATATTAGAGTGGCTTTTTAAAATTTGATGGTGCTGTCTTTTATTGCTCGTCTAGATAAATGGCAGGTCCAAGGTAATAGTCTTTGATGTTGTCATCCAGGTGATGTATTGTGGCACTAACAAAACTTCAGTCAGCTCTTCACATAACTAAGCACAATACAAAGAGTGGAGAAAGAAAGTCATTTAACAGATTAATTTATATATTACCAAAAGATGACGTGTTGTCATCCACTACTAAATAGAGAACCACTTAGGAAATTTCAGTTTTTAGAAGGTCTCATCTGGCCATAAAATAACGTAAGAACAAAACACAAATGTTCTGCATGACGTGAACATCTACATTATTCAAGTGAGGTAATATGAAAGAGCAATTTAAAATAATGTTAGACCTTAGTGATCACAGGCCATTTTAAGGTGCTTGAAAATAGGCAGTTTAGTGGGAAAGACATCATGTAGCTGGTTAGTAGCAGATCACCTTTTAGTCTAGCAAACTTTCACCTCTTATTTCTGTGCCTGAAATGAATTAGAGTCAGATCAATGGGTTGGAAATAAGTATTGAAAAGTTACTTTGGTAAAAAGTCAACTTCTAAAAATACATAAAAAATTGAAAGCACTTTATAAATCTGTACTTGTTGCCAACATTAAAAAGAGAATTCAATTAGTGATAGCATGTTTCTTCTCCTGAATAAAATGTCTTCAAAATGTAGGCTAGTTGGTTCCTTGCTATGTGATTGCTTTTGTGGCTATTTTTAAAGGAAATGAGAATATCTTTGGAGTGATTGTTCATTACCTCAGCAATTTTTAAAGGCATGGTCAGCTTGTAACTTTTTAAATTTTCCTGTTGAATATAGGTTTTACAGACTAATAACCCCAAGTACATCTTTTGCTAACAGTTAATCTATATTTAAGTACAAGCGATGTTCAAGTAATAATAATTCAAATAACCAATTTAACACTTCTGTTGTTCTTAACCTCAACCATTTTCATAGATGCAGAAATTACTTACTTAAAATCCTAGGATACATGGACAATTTACATGAGAGTTCATTTGGAGTTTCTAACAAAGACCCCACCTTCTCCTAACCAAAGCACATCATTCTGAATGTGAAAAATTCAGGGTCTTGATTTAACAAATTCATTTTGAAAACAATGCACATGAAAGAGTAAGGCAGGCAGAATCAAGCCAGTCATGCTCTCATCTCATTTCTCGAGTAGGTGGAAGTGTTGTGAAGATGCTGTGACTGGTATACTTTGTTGTTCAGTCGCTCAGTCGTGTCCAACTCTTTGCAACGCCATGGACTGCAGCACGCCAGGCTTCCCTGTCCTTCACCACCTCCCGGAGCTTGCTCAACCTCATGTGCATTGAGTTGGTGATGCCATCCAACTGTCTCATCCTCTGTCATCCTCTTCTCCTGCCTTCAGTCTTTCCCACATCAGGGTCTTTTCTAATGAGTCAGCTCTTTGCATCAGGTGGCCAGTGTACTGGAGCTTCAGCTTCAGCGTAAGGCCCTGCAAGTCACGGTGACGTGTCATGCTGTTAGTTGGTTAGTTTCTCGGTTTCTTTAGTTTCTTATCTAGGAAATCTTGTCATTGTCTCGTGGGTGAAAGTCCTGTAGACAGCATATCATACACACAGCAGGAGTCTGAAGGATTTAGCATCCATTCCTTCTCTGTATAACCTAAGCCTAGATATTTAGTTTTTCCGTATCTTTCTTTCCTCTCCTCCAAAAGGGGACTCTGTTTCTTTAAGGTAATTTTTACTGGAGTGTAGTTGCTTCACAATGCTGTGTTAGTTTCCACTGTGCAGCAAAGAGAATCAGCTGTACGTATACATATATCCCCTCGTTTGGGGATTTCCATCCCATTTAGGTGGCCCCAGAGCACTGAGTAGAGTTCCCTGAGCTATTTATTAAGTTTTCACCACTTATCTATTTTATACATATTACCAGTAGTGTATATATGTCAATCCCAAACTCCCACTTCATCCCACCCCACTTCTTCCCCCCTTGGCTCCATATGTTTGTTCTCTGTGTCTGTGTCTCTGTTTCTGTTTTGCAGATAAGATCATCTATACCATTTTTCTAGATTCCACGTATATGTATTAATATATGATATTTTTCTCTTGTAACTTACCTTACTCGGTATGATAGCCTCTAGGTCCATACATGTCTCTACAGATGATCCAGTTTCATTCCTTTTTATGGTTGGTAATATTCCGTTCTATATATGTACCACAGCTTCTCTGTCCATTCCCCTATTGCTGGACATTTAGGTTGCTTCCATGTCCTGCCTATTGTAAGTAGTGCTACAGGGAACATTGGGGTGCGTGTGTTGTTTTGAATTATGGTTCTCTCTGGAAATATGCCCAGTAGTGGGATTACTGAGTCATCCCTACCCATCGATAGGGGACTTTGTTACATTTTAAAAATTTTTCAACGGCTCTACTTTTAAACTTCTCATAAATTATTTTCCTCAACCACATCAAATTTATGAGAATGTTTAAAATAAAGTTACCAGAGAAACCTTGTGATTCTCCCTTTAAGATTGCTTCCAGTGTATGGGACTCCATTTATTGAGAGAAGTGTGGTTGGTAGTCCTCATTTTTAAACTGTGGGATGATCTCAATTAATAGAGGCTAAAGAAATTAACCAAGACTAGATTTTAGGGAGGTCAATTTAGGATGGTTGATATGGGAAAAGGTTGGATTAGGGAGTAAATTTTAAAGATTTTTCTAGATTCTAAGCAAGTAATGGGAAAAACTTCACTATGCATTTCATTGCTATTTTGTAATGCAAGGGGAGCTTGGATCTCTGAACTGTTTGTATGATAATAATAAAAGTAATAATGGTTATTAACATCTGTATTAGGCTATATAGTAATTGCTGCACATTATCTAATCCTCACAACAGTGTTATCATGTAGATACTACCATTATTATCAGTTCATAGAAGAAACTCAGGTTGGTAGAATGAAAAGTCATTTGCTTAAGATTGCACGTCTAGAAAGTGCTCTGTTCTGGTCTTGACTCAAAAGCCCATATTCTTAACATTAGACATCCTGTCTCTTCTCCAAATGGCTAACAAATTTATAACATGAAAATTGCCCTAAAAACAAACTATGCTAACATCCTGTTCTGGGAACTTTTTTTAAAGAGGAGAAGGAACAAAGAGAAGCAATGGGGAGAGACTGAAAGAAAGAAGGAAGATTCTAAATATTCCTATAGATTTCTACTTTTGGCAGTAAGATTTCATTACTGAAGACACGTTTGAGTTACATAATGATGTTTGAGTAGGGATGTGTCAATGCTTTTGTATTTTTATAAAGGTAAATATTTTTGTCAGAATATTTGATGTTTGCAATGTAGCATGCAGATATCTTGATACCAGATTGTCACTGAGTTGTTACTGTTAAAAGATCCTAATTAGATTTTTAAGATTCAAATTTTTATATGTGTTGCAGTTAAGATCTGGCTACTGTGGATTAACCAGTCGATTTGTTTTAATAAATATTTATTAAATGCCTGCTGTGAGAGAAGCACTGTGTCAAGTGCTGGAGATAGAATTAAAGACAAATAAGATATAGTCTCTGCCTTAGTGACCTTACCATCTCATGTGTGAGGCAATCAAGTAAGCAGGTAACTGTAAGTGTAAGCTCAGGGTGTTAGGCCAGCTCGTAGGGAGAAGTGACTTGCTGTAGAGATCACATGCGGCTTACAAAAAAAGGAGGCCTTTGAAATGTCCTGCATGATGAATAGGGATTACCTATTGTGACATATGAGCTTTCCCTTGGTTGATTAACTATATTATTAGAAATACCAGAGGGATCTTTTAACAATAGCAATGCCTAGGCCCAACCCCAAAGATTCTGATTATTTAGTTTGGGTGGAGCCCAGACATGAGTACTTTTTAAAAGAAGCCTAGTTATTCTTAGGTGTTGCTGTGGTTGGACACCACTCAGATATTTCAGACATTGTTCCTAAAATGCTGCATGTGGACAAGAACACTTTTATACTTCTTGATGTTGCTTAGAGAGAACATGTTACTAGGGAAAAGAAAATTGAGATAAATAAATGTTACTTCAAAATAAAGAAGCAGAGGTTTTAAAATATAAAAGCTACTCTTTCTTAAAATTGAACAGCTTCCCTAGGTAAGAATAATTATTTCAGAAAACTGAAGAAATACTAAGATGTCTCTCATATCCCATTTAAACATATTCAGAGTACAAAATTGGTCCCATGGACTTATTACCCAAAGTCCTGCATTGAAATATTAATACGCACAAAAGAACATTTGTTCTTGAACACAGACGTAGTTATCCAGGTCTGGAAGATTAGAATGGTAAGTGCCTAAGGACTTGTCATGGGTTGTTGACTAGAAGTGAGCAGGTAAATGACGGATGAAGGTTTGGGTAGAATAGTAGTGAATGGGTGGTAATGGTTAGTCAGTGTAGGGTTCCTGCTGTTGATAGATACTTACAGGCTACATGTTGTTTCGTTTCTTCGAAGTATCCCTCTGAAGAGGAGAAAAAGTGTTGCCTTTTAAATTTTTTTCTGTTTTTCCAAGAAGAGAAAGGTTTAGGATGCAAGAGGTAACATTTTTTTCCTTTTTTATTATCTTTTTTACAGTACTTTTATGTGCCAAGTCCTATGCTCAGGAGTACTCAGGCATTACTCAGGCATTGTTGTATTTGATTCAGAGAATACTCATAAAGTGGTTACTCCAACTAGTCCCCTTTTAGAGTCAAGAAAAGTGGTGTTCAGAAAGGTTAATTAACTTGCCTGGTGTCACACAGCCAGTAAACGGTGAAAGTGAAAGTGAAGTCGCTCAGTCCGACTCTTAGCGACCCCATGGACTGCAGCCTACCAGGCTTCTCCGTCCATGGGATTTTCCAGGCAAAAGTACTGGAGTAGGGTGCCATTGCCTTCTCCATAAACGGCAAAGGTGCGATTTAAATGAAAGCTTAACTGGAAGCACAGGGAAAGCTAACTGTGTGCTCTCTGGAAGACTGTGTTAGAATGATAGGATATTAACCTGCAGACAATTGTGTTTAGTGTCTAGGCCCTTTTTGCTTCATTCACTCTGATTGTATTGTTGAGAAAACTGCTATCCAGATCCATTAAATAAATTGCCCCAAATCACACAAGTAGGTAAAGTTAGAAAGGGACCAGACTTAAGGATTTTTGACCCCAAGATCAGTGTCCTTTCCACAATCGCACACTCTACTGCCCTTTATTTTGTTGTTCTTGCATTTTGAGTTACTAGCCTGGTTTTCTTTTTGTGTTACAATTTGTCTCCTGAAGGTCAAGTAACCTGGTTTGGTTACGGAAGTCCTCGTAGCTTCTGGGACTATATCAGAGTGGCTTGCCGGAAAGTTTCACAGAACTGTACCTGCAGCATTGAGAATATGGAACATGTCAGTTCCTCCAGAGCTAAGGTAAGACCTCAGTAGGAATGTGCAAGGTGTGCGTGTGCTCTCCGCCTGAGCATTTGACCCAAACAGAGAATTCAAGCTCCTTGCTGTATACAATATTTCCTTTCTTTGTTGAAATTAAGCACTTGACCATATTTAACATCATTCAGAAGTTAATTTTTTTTTTTTACTAGTTATTTTAGAGTGCTCTTGAATCTTCTCTGTTGCCTTATAAGTAGCAAGAAGGCATGAAGCTAGTCACTGTGAGTTTCTTTTTTGAGAAGCACAGTGAAATATTTCCCAGTCTGTGAAGTTTCAGCAGCTCTTCATGTCCTGCACTGGCAGTCCACGTGTCAGACTGTGTTCACGTAATTCCAGATGTGATTTGCCTGTTGCACCGGGTTGCTATCGCATTACTGGTGCAGAAGCAGTGGTAGGTAAAATTGCTGCTGCCTTGGCACCAAGTAAAACAGTGGCAACAAACTATTCTACTAGTCATTGAGTTCTTCCCCATCATGCACTCAGTCTTAAAAAAAAAAGCCACTTTCACTTAATGTTTGTAATGGTAGACGTTATTAATTTAATTAAATCTCAGCCTTTGGAAGCCTTTCTTCTTAGTATTTTGAGTGACACAGTGGGGAGCATGCATAAAGCATTTCGGCAGCATACTGAAACGTGGTGGTCGTCTCGAGGAAAAGTGCTCGTGCAACCGTTTGAATTGTTAGCTGAACTAGATGCTTTTGTTGTGTAATAGTATTTTTACTTGAAAGAAAAACATTCAAACTATAGCTTTTTTGATTTAGGCATTTGTAGACAGTCCTTAAATAAAGATGAATGAAGTAAGTCTGTTCCAACAAGAAGAACAGCTTGACAGTGTTTGTTGCCAATGTTAAAATTAAAGCTTTCAGGTAAAAATGAGAATTTGGGAAAACTTAGAGTGTATTCACAAGCTTGATAGCTTCCTAGGACTTAAAAGACTTTTCTGATAACATTAATATTAACAAAAATGTATTTATCTTGTTTAATGGAATGTGTAATATTTTTAAGTTAGTGTGTTAGTCATGTCTGACTTTTTGCAACTCCATGGATTGGGGACTACCAGGCTCCTCTGTCCATGGGGTTTTCCAGGCAGGAATACTGGAGTGGGGTTGCCATTCCCTTCTCTAGGGATCTTCCCGACCTAGGGATCAAACCCGAGTCTCCTGTATTGCAGGCAAACTCTTTACTGTCTGAGCCAATAGGGGATACATTGAAGTCAATAAATGTCTTCATTTCTAAGTCAACTGTGACTAGTTTTTTTGTAAAAATTTTTTTCTCATAGATGTTTAAATCTCTTTTGTTTCTTTTTTACTTTAGCAGATTTCATTTTTGTCACAATTGTTATCTTAGTGGTCTTTTGGCCTCCGTTTTCTTTAACTATTAAATTTATTCATTTATTTACTTTCTAATTGTCTGATTGAATACAGGTTTTTAAAATGTGCAATATGAATTCTCTTTTGCATCTTAACTGAGTTTGTATCTTGGCTTCTGTAGGTTAAGGTGAAAAGACTTGTTCAGTCACTCAGTCATGTCCGGCTGTTTGTGACCCCATGGACTATAGCATGCCAAGCTTCCCTGTCCTTCACTCTCTCCCAGAGTTTGTCAGACTCATGTCCATTGAATCAATGATGCCATCCACCCATTTCATTCTTTGTTGCGCTCTTCTCCTTCTGCCCTCAGTTTCCCCAGCATCAGGGTCTTTTCCAGTGAGCTGGCCCTTCACATCATATGGCCAAAATTTTGGAGCTTCAGCATCAGCATCAGCCCTTCCAGTGAATATTCAGGCTTGATTTCCTTTCGGAGTGACTGGTTTGATCTCCTTGCTGTCCAAGGGACTCTTAAGAGACTTCTCTAGCATCAAGGTTCAAAAGCATCAATTCTTAAGCGCTCATCCTTTTTTATGGTTGAACTCTCACATCCATACATGACTGTTGAAAAAACCATAGCTTTAATTATACAGACCTTTGTCGACAAGGTGATGTGTCTGCTTTTTAAAACACTGCCTAGGTTTGTCGTAGCTTTTCTTTCAAGGACCAAGTGCCTTTAGTTTCATGGCTGCAGTCACTGTCCACAGTGATTCTGGAGCCCAAGAAAATAAAGTCTGTCGCTGTTTCCATTGTTTCCCCGTCTATTTGCCATGAAGTGATGGGACCAGATGCCATGAGATTAGTTTTTTGAAAATGTTGCGTTTTAAGCCAGCTTTTTCGCTCTCCTCTTTCACCTTCATCAAGAGACTCTTTAGTTCCTCTTCGCTTTCTGCCATTAGGGTGGTGTCATCTACATATCTGAAGTTATGGATATTTCCCCTGGCAGTCTTGATTCCAGCCTGTGATTCATCTAGCCTGGCATTTCACATAATGTACTCTGCATGTAAGTTAAACAAGCAGGGTACAGTATACAGCCTTGAAGTACTCCTTTCCCAATTTGGAGCCAGCCTGTTGTTCCATGTCTGGTTCTAGCTGTTGCTTCTTCCTGCATACAGGTTTCTCAGGAGGCAGGTCAGGTGGTCTGGTATTCCCATCTCTTTCAGAATTTTCCACAGTTGTTGTGATGCACACAGTCAAAGCCTTTAGCATAGTCAATGAAGCAGATGTTTTTCTGAAATTCTCTTGCTTTTTCTGTGATTCAGTGGATGTTGGCAATTTGATCTCTGGTTCCTCTGCCTTTTCTAAGTCCAGCGTGTACACCTGAAAGTTCTTGGTTCATGTAATGTTGTAGCCTAGCTTGAAGGATTTGAGCATTACCTTGCTAACATGTGAAATGAGCGCAACTGTATGGTAGCTTGAGCATTCTTTGGCATTGCCCTTCTTTGGGATTGGAATGAAAACTGACCTTTTCCAGTCCTGTAGCCACTGCTGACTTTTCCAAATTTGCTTCTGTATTGAGTACAGCACTTTCACAGCGTCATCTTTTAGGGTTTGAAATATCTCAGCTGGAATTCCATCACTTCCCCTAGCTTTGTTTGTAGCAATACTTCCTAAGGCCCACTTGACTTCACATTGCAAGATGTCTGACTCTAGGTGAGTGATCACACCATCGTGGTTATCTGGGTCATGAACATCTTTCTTGTATAGTTCTTCTTCTGTGTATTCTTGCCACCTATAATATCTTCTGCTAGGTCCATCCCATTTCTGTCCTTTATTGTGCCCATCTTTGCATGAAATGTTCCCTTGGTATCTCTGATTTTCCTGAAGAGATCTCTAGTCTTTCCCATTCTGTTGTTTTCCTCTGTTTCTTTGCAATGTTCACTTAATAAGGCTTTCTTATCTCTCCTTGGTGTTCTTTGGAACTCTGCATTCAGATGGATGTATCTTTCCCTTTCTCCTTTGCCTGTAGCTTCTCTTCTTTAAGGCCTCCTCAGACGACCATTTTGCCTTGTTGCATTTCTTTTTCTTGGGGATGGTTTTTGTCACCGCCTCCTGTACAATGCTAGGAACCTCCATCCATAGTTCTTCAGGCACTGTCTATTAGATCTAATCCCTTGAATCTATGTGTCACTTCCTCTATATAATCATAAGGGATTATATTAATAGAAGTTACCCCAGTGATACAGAAACTTTATTTTCTTATTTTCAAATTAAAAGCAGGAGAGATTAACATGACAAGTGTATTCTAAACCCCTTCAATATAGGGGAGAATGTATTTATATAACTAGCATTTACCAAAATACAAAAGGTTGACCTGGGAAGACCAAAGAATCCGAAACTCCAGTTGACCAGCTCTCTTAAGAAGCCTTGGGAGTAGGCCCTACACAGCAAGATGCTGCCCAGCAGAGATGGGTTAATATTTATTCTGTAAAAAACTGGTATTGAGTATCAAAACACCACAGAACAATCACCTTCTAAATCCTGTTTTTATATCTTTGTTTTGCTCAGGCCTCAAACAGAGTCCATCCCCAGGCAAGGATCCTGGAGTGTGTTGCCATTTCCTTTTCCAGGGGATTTTCCCAACCCTGGGATTGAACTCAGGTCTGCCTCATTGCAGGCAGACTCTTTACCATCTGAGCCACCAGAGAAGCCTCCATTTATTCATACTTGAAGGGGAAGAAAGATCTACTACTAGTCTGGAAAAGTCTGCAGGCAAAGATTACACCTGTCTTTCTTCACTGTAGTGCAAAGAGCAAAGTACTTAATCTACTCAGTGCATCACATCTGCCAGGTGTCAGGATTGAAGGATTAAACAGATATCTCAGGGGGCAGGTTTACTGAGCCTTTGAACTGCAGTTCGGAGTGACTGCTAGCATGTATAACACTCTTATCCAGCCTTGATATTTGGGAAACCGTACCAGAACCTGAGCACCAAACTTACGTTTTAAACAGTGTGTAACTCAGTAGGCTTGGGACCAAAACTAAGGTATTCGTTTTTGATTTCTATTTAAGAAACCAGATTCATTCTGATTACACTTTTAGGGTTATATGAACATTTAAATAGTGGAAGACAGGATGCCCTGTGGTGCAATGATTGTTTCAGCCCAAAGACATTCTCTAAATTGATTGATTGAATCAGGATTGCCTGTGTCTTCGTATCACTGAACAGCTGAGATTCACATTGTAGAAACTTGCTGCCATAAGAGATGTGACCTTAGTCACCGTAATCTGAGACCTGTAAAATGTAGACATTCCCTTTCTTTGCTTACTCTGTGACTAGTTGACCTCATTTTCCAGGGCCTGTTCATAACCTGTCAATGAAATGGAATATTTGAATTGAAGATTGTGACTGTAATCTTTACATTGCAGCTGTATTTGCAGCTCTTCTTTCTATAGTATACAAGGGATCTTCCCTGACAGTCCAGTGTTTACCACTCTGTTTCCACTGCAGAGGGGATGCGTTTGATCCCTGGTCAAAGAACGAAGATCCCGCAGGCCCACCAGTGCAGCCAAAAATAAAAAGTATAATATGCAGGAATTTGGGGACATAGGATTTCTCTACATCAGCTTATTTAGCTGTCAGGCTAGAATTAGCTTTCTGAGAAAAATAACTTCATATCAACAGGAACCTATTTTGCTTGCTTCTGAACTCGTCCATCTTCCCTATCTGCTAAGGTGGGCCAATTACTTGTAAGCATAATATTAATACATGACCTTTGACATAAGGTCCACTGAAATTGGATCCTTAGTTACTATTATTGTTTATCTTGCAGATCTTTCCATTGGATTTTCTTAGTATCCCAGCTGATTTCAAGTTCAAGATAGCCTTCTTCCCCTTTAGTTAGTCTCTGGCCTGAAAGTATGAACTCTCTACTGTCGTTGAGTTCTTCCTTCTTCCTGCATATCTTGTGTGAATTTTTTGTTTGTTTGTTTTTAAGAGCGTTCTTATTTTTAAAATTCTTATTTAAGGCTGTGTTAGGCTTTCCTAATTTGTGGTTCCTTACCCTATGTATTCTTTGCGGCCAAAGATGGAGAAGCTCTATACAGTCAGCAAAAACAAGACCAGGAGCTGACTGTGGCTCAGATCATGAACTCCTTATTGCTAAAATCAGATTGAAATTGAAGAAAGTGGAGAAAACCACTAGATCATTCACGTATGACCTAAATCAAATCCCTTATGACTATACAGTGGAAGTGAGAAATAGATTTAAGGGACTAGATCTGATAGACAGAATGCCTGATGAACTATGGACGGAGGTTCGTGACATTGTACAAGAGACAGTAATAAAGACCATCCCCAAGAAAAAGAAATGCAAAACAGCAAAATGGCTGTCTGGGGAGGCCTTACAAATAGCTGTGAAAAGAAGGGAAATGAAAAGCAAAGGATAAAAGGAAAGATAAATGCATTTGAATGCAGAGTTCCAAAGAATAGCAAGGAGAGGTAAGAAAGCCTTACTCAGTGATCAGTGCAAAGAAATAGAGGAAAACGACAGAATGAGAAAGACTAGAGATCTCTTCAAGAAAATCAGAGATACAAAGGGAACATTTTATGCAAAGATGGGCTCAATAAAGGACAGAAATGGTAGCGACCTGACAGAAGCAGAAGATACTAAGAAAAGGTGGCAAGAATACACAGAAGAACTGTACAAAAAAGATCTTCACGACCCAGATAATCACGATGGTGTGATCACTCACCTAGAGCCAGACATCCTGGAATGAGAAGTCAAGTGGGCCTTAGCAAACATCACTATGAACAAAGCTAGTGGAGGTGATGGAATTCCAGTTGAGCTATTTCAAATCCTGAAAGACGATGCTGTGGAAGTGCTGCACTCAATATGCCAGCAAATGTGGAAAACTCAGCAGTGGCCACAGGACTGGAAAAGGTCAGTTTTCATTCTAATCCCAAAGAAAGGCAATGCCAAAGAATGCTCAAACTACTGCACAATTGCACTCATCTCACACGCTAGTAAAGTATTGCTTAAAATTCTCCAAGCCAGGCTTCAGCAATACGTGAACCGTGAACTTCCAGATGTTCAAGCTGGAAAGAAAGCTGAGCGCTGAAGAATTGATGCTTTTTAACTATGCTGTTGGAGAAGACTCTTGAGAGTCCCTTGGACTGCAAGTAAATCCTACCAGTCCATCCTAAAGGAGATCAGTCCTGGGTGTTCATTGGAAGGACTAATGCTGAAGCTGAAACTCCAATCCTTTGGCCACCTGATGTGAAG
>NW_011495016.1:1162270-1165543 GCF_000754665.1 Bison bison bison | reverse complement strand
CGAAAGGCAAGCCATCTAAGCGAAGGTAATTACAGCATGTCCATCCTTTTCCCCGGAATCCGTGTCACATTGGGGCTGATGTAAACCTCCCTGCCCGCACCTTGCAGCCGGGCCACCTGGGATTCAGCGCTGGGCGTGGGATGCCAGCTGTCTCCCCAGGGACGCAGCTCTGCTAAGTCATGCTGGCCATGAAGGTTGATGGTGAGGTTCTCCCAGGGTTGGGAGTTCAGTCCTGAATCAGCTATGGGAACACTGGTGGGACTGGTGGGGACCAAGGGACATGGGTCCAGGCCAGTAGAGAAAAGGCTCAGATGGGTTCTGGTCCAAGCTGACCCTGCATTGGTTCAATTCCTGGGAAGCTGGGTATCTCCACAGGTTACTTGTTTGATGGGTTTTGTCCCTTAAACCTCTGGCTGTCCAGGAGGGGAATATAGCTAAGATTATGGATTCTTTTTATATTTCCCTCTTCATTTTCTGGTAGGTGTCAGAAACATCTAGAAAATGCCAAAAAGATTGAAATTAAAAAAGCTATTTCAGCAAACATTTCTATGGGCATTGCCTTCCTGCTAATATATGCATTGTACGCACTGGCCTTCTGGTATGGATCCCCTCTAGATATAGCCAAAGAATACACTATTGGAAATGCAATTACAATAAGTTGTTTTCCTAATATTTGTGACAAATCTAAAAATATTATTTATCTATCTACCTCTTCTTTCATTTTCCTCCTTTTTGAAGAATGAACCATGGTTGTAACCTTTTTACTGTGGCATATCTTTGCTCAGTCCTGTGGGCAGAGCTGGGCTTCTAGAATACACAGAGCATCACAAATGGTTAGACCAATTTAGAAACATATGGAGCATATAAAGAAAGATGGAAAGAATTTATGAAAGAACAAATATCAATTGGCATAGTATGTCTCTCATAGTATGAGAGAACATTAAATTTGTATCATATTGGCTATCGAAATACAAGGTGAAAAGTGATTTTAGTTTTTTTTCCTTTATAAAATGAAAATAAGTTCATTTATTGATTAGAAAATTATACATACTAGTTATACAAAAGATTAGAATACTTTTAAAAATTAGAAATTACTTAGAATTACTTATGATTTTAAAATACATATACACTTAATGATAACTTTTGGTGTATATCTTACAGATTATTTTCTGTATATGGGTTTTTTTCTCTTGAAACCTAAATTGCATTAGGCATATCTTTTTGTAAATTTTTTTTATAAACTAGCAACATATTGTGACCTTCTTTCCATGTCAGTGGTGGTCAGGACAACACGTAACCATTCAACTAGCCATGTTTTAAAACCTGCACTTCCCTGTCTTTCTAAACAGAGGACATGGAACAGTTTGACCCCTTGATGATGACTTAGGGGCATTATGGAAATTTATCATTTCAGAATGTTCTCTAGAGTGGTACCTTCAGACCCCCATTGAAGTGTTGAGGGCTGTTTGGCTGGATGAGGTTTCATCACTGCAGAGTCTGTTTTTTCTCATGTTGGTCCCCTCTCCTTGTCAGCTTAGAAGCACTCCGCCTCTCTTTACTTCCTCATTTGCTAAATTTTACAAAGCAGGGAGATTGAGAATGACTCTGGCATTCATCCTCTCTGGCCTGGGCTCCCCATTTGTTGGGTGTAGACAGTGACTTCTCCCAAATAGGGGAGCAGAGTGACTCCCATGATGCAGGGAGCCCAGTGATGGCCTCTTCATAAAGACCAAGAACTCGAGTGTGTTAACTTTCTAGCATTGCTTCTGGTAGGGACTTTTTTTTGCTCTTGCTGGTCCTTCTCTGTATTGCAGATAGTAGATAGATATTTGAGTTCTGGTATGTTAAGCATTATTGTTATTTGTCATCTTCTGAAAAAAGCCAAACTATAAGTAGATGTTTCACCATGCCCAGAGAGAAAGGAGTCATTTCTCTTCATTTAGGTTTTTCTCAGTTAATGTATGCTAATAACCTGGATTCCTGAAACTACAGTCTTGACTTTTCTGTATCAATTTGTTTTCCTAGTGAAAAAAAGATGAAGGGAAATGTGTTAAGTTTGTGTGCTATAGTACAGACTAATTATGTAGAGGAATTATTAATTAATGCACACAGATGTGATTTATAATGCATGAACTATTACTTTTTAATGTTAAAAATCTTATCAAAATGTGTGTATAGATATAACATGGCACTTTTTAAGGAAAGTTATATGGGGCCAAAATCTACTTTGTTGCATCTTGAACATTCTATGTAATTCCATGCATAGTTAGAGAAAGTAATTTAGTACTGAATAATACTGACGGAAAATATTTTCCTCTGGTGGCAATGGCTTCAGAATCAAGGCAACATCTTTGAAAAATCATTGTCATTTTGTCTAAGCCCAGGAGAACAACAACCAATAGTTTGACAAAATAGATGAAAAAATATTTTTGAGGTTAAAGAAACCCATTTATGCAACAAAATTCTGTAGTTACCTTGTAAATTTTGCTCTTGTGCTGAAAAAAATTTTCAGGGGATAGACCTAATCTTGACGCTTTGGTGGCCTATGTTCCAAACACATGTGTTTGAGATGACAGTGGACACTGGAATGGGACATGTGACTTTCCCTTGTGTTCTCTTGCTCAGGTCTTTTTCTCAATCCTGATCGGCGCCTTCAGCATTGGACAGGCTGCTCCCTGTATTGATGCTTTTGCCAATTCGAGAGGAGCAGCAAATGCAGTCTTTGCTATTATTGATAGCGTGAGTCATTTATTATTTTTAATGCTGAAAATTTTTTTAAGGCCTGGATAATTAGATCTGGCTTTATGTTAAATGTCCTGTAAAAATTAAGTGACATGAAAAATTTCTGCTTATTAATGAATAAAACCAAATGCCTCTTTTGAATATTTGTGAAAGTTTGAAAAAAAATACCTCTTTTTCAAGGTTAATAATTTGCATTATATTCTGAGTCTGAGAACTCACAGGATCCCAAGATCAGTAATCAAAACCAGCTCTAAATGATGAGGAAACTTTTTTTGGTTAAGCCTAGACTTGACTATTTGTAACATTCATACTGGTTCCAAATTAAAGAATCAAAACCAAAATAATAATAAAGAATAGAAATGGGATTTCAAGTGAGGAATAAATGAGGTTAGGAGTGCTTATTACTGTGCCTGCCTTAAGTTGCTGCTGCTGCTAAGTAGCTTCAGTCATGTCCAACTCTGCATGACCCCATAGATGGCAGCCCACCAGGCTCTGCCATCCCTGGGATTCTCCAGGCAAGAACACTGGAGT
>NW_011495016.1:1160502-1162170 GCF_000754665.1 Bison bison bison | reverse complement strand
AATTAAAGAATCAATACAAAATAATAATAAAGAATAGAAATGGGATTTCAAGTGAGGAATAAATGAGGTTAGGAGTGCTTATTACTGTGCCTGCCTCAAGTTAGGGTTTAATAAATTTAAGTTTTGAGTTAGCCAATTGGGGAATAAAAGGCAGAAAGTGCTAAGAACTTTTATAAAGGAGAACAGGTTTTAAAAAAAAAAAAAAAGAATTCTGTCTCCAATAAACTTTATTTTAAAGAAAAAATATTTCTGAATGCTTATCTTTAATCAAACAGCACTGATCTCATTTGGGAAAGTGCATCTGAACTAGTGTGTTATTAGTAGAGTTCAAAGCAAAGATGTTTGTCTTCCTAGTTTTTCTCCTTTTCTCTTTCATTTTGTAGCCAGACTGAGAACATTATGCTTTGTAGACAGGATGAGTGGATGGAAAAATGATTGGTGGACCAAAATTGATAGTATGTTTTGCTGTGGGTTTCCCTCTCTCAAAAAAAAAATGATCACTGTATATCTGATATAATTTTGAATCAATTGTATTGCATAAGTTATCCTGACTGAAGTGAAATAAAGAAAATCATTTTGACACATTAAAGGTGGTCTCTGCATTTACACAGAGAAAATGTTAACTACCTAACTGAAATGTAATTGTCTAGTCCAAGCAATTGCTGTTTCATTAATCTAAGTCATGAGAAAATTGGTCAGCTTCTGCATATATTGAAAATTTACATCATTCCAAACTAACTTGTCCCTAACCAATTGTTCAATTTTCTCAATCTAGTCCATCACACTTATTGTTTAGGAATAAGCTAATTTTCACTAAATGCTGAAATACCTGGATATATCAATTATAGTATATTTTGTAATTGCAGTTGTAGGAATGTACATTTAGAAAATTTATGATATGCCAGAAACTTAAAGTGAAATATCATATGAAACGAAAATAATATATCCCTTATGTACTTTTTAAGAGAAACCTATTTTCAGAGAAGGAATACTTCCTTATACACATAAACACAAACATACAGACACACACACACACACACACACACATACAGTCTTCAAGTTGGGTTCTGACTCACATGAAGGGAATTATGCTTTTCTGGGTCCTGTTTTTGGCATTGCTGAGGCCTATTCCTTAAAAATGCAATTGTTTGTCCTATGATGGAATAGCCATTGAATTTTGTTTTGTTTAGGATCCTAAAATTGACAGTTTTTCAGAGAGAGGACACAAACCAGACAACATCAAAGGGAATTTGGAGTTCAGAGATGTTCATTTCTCTTATCCTGCTCGGCCTGATGTCCAGGTATTATAAGTTATATTTATAGGAATTCCTAATTTAGATTGATTGTTTAATCATCTTCAGGAATCCACAGTCTCTATTATTTTGATATGTATGTGCCTTTTCCTTTGGGGGTTATAGTCCCTTATTTAATACTATTTTTCCAAATTTAAAATTGAGTCAGATTACTTCTCTTTCAGGCTTTTGATGTGAAGTGCACTCTTTTTCTCTCTTCCCTTAAAGATCTTGAAGGGCCTCAACCTGAAGGTAGAGAGCGGGCAGACGGTGGCCCTGGTTGGGAACAGCGGCTGTGGGAAGAGCACAGTAGTCCAGCTGGTGCAGAGGCTGTATGACCCTGATGTGGGGAGTGTAAGTGGGAAGAACCCAGCTC
>NW_011495016.1:1155244-1160402 GCF_000754665.1 Bison bison bison | reverse complement strand
TCATGTCCAACTCTGCATGACCCCATAGATGGCAGCCCACCAGGCTCTGCCATCCCTGGGATTCTCCAGGCAAGAACACTGGAGTGGGTTGCCATTTCCTCCTCCAATGCATGAAAGTGAAGTCGCTCAATCGTGTCCGACTCTTTGCAACCTCATGGACTGAAGCCTACCAGGCTCCTCTGCCCGTGGGATTTTCCAGGCAAGAGTACTGGAGTAGGGTGCCATTGCCTTCTCCTGCCTTAAGTTAGGGTTTAATAAATTTTAAGTTTTGAGTTAGCCAATTGGGGAATAAAAGGCAGAATGTGCTAAGAACTTTTATAAAGGAGAACAGGTTTTTTGTTTTGTTTTTTTTTTTAAAGAATTCTGTCTCCAATAAACTTTATTTTAAAGAAAAAATATTTCTGAATGCTTATCTTTAATCAAACAGCACTGATCTCATTTGGGAAAGTGCATCTGAACTAGTGTGTTATTAGTAGAGTTCAAAGCAAAGATGTTTGTCTTCCTAGTTTTTCTCCTTTTCTCTTTCATTTTGTAGCCAGACTGAGAACATTATGCTTTGTAGACAGGATGAGTGGATGGAAAAATGATTGGTGGACCAAAATTGATAGTATGTTTTGCTGTGGGTTGCCCTCTCCCTCTGGAGAAGGCAATGGCACCCCATTCCAGTACTCTTGCCTGGAAAATCCCATGGATGGAGGAGCCTGGTTGGCTGCAGTCCATGGGGTCGCTAAGAGTCAGACACGACTGAGCATCTTCACTTTCACTTTTCACTTTCATGCATTGGAGAAGGAAATGGCAACCCACTCCAGTGTTCTTGCTTGGAGAATCCCAGGGATGGCAGAGCCTGGTGGGCTGCTGTCTATGGGGTCACACAGAGTCGGACATGACCGAAGCGACTTAGCAGCAGCCCTCTCCCTCAAAAAAAAAAAATCACTTTGTATATCATATAATTTTGAATCAATTGTATTGCATAAGTTATCCTGACTGAAGTGAAATAAAGAAAATCATTTTGACACATTAAAGGTGGTCTCTGCATTTACACAAAGAAAATGCTAACTAGCTAACTGAAATGTAATTGTGTGTCCAAGCAATTGCTGTTTCATTAATCTAAGTCATGAGAAAATTGGTCAGCTTCTGCATGTATTGAAAATTTACATCATTCCAAACTAAGTTGTCCCTGACCAATTTTTCAATCTTCTCAATCCAGTCCGTCACACTTACTGTTTAGGAATAAGCTAATTTTCACTAAATGCTGAAATACCTGGATATATCAGTTCAGTTCAGTTCAGTTAAGTCGCTCAGTCGTGTCCGACTCTTTGCGACCCCATTAATCGCAGCACGCCAGGCCTCCCTGTCCATCACCAACTCCCAGAGTTCACTCAAACTCACATCCATCGAGTCGGTGATGCCATCCAACCATCTCATCCTCTGTCGTCCCCTTCTCTTCCTGCCCCCAATCCCTCCCAGCATCAGAGTCTTTTCCAATGAGTCAACTCTTCGCATGAGGTGGCCAAAGTACTGGAGTTTCAGCTTTAGCATCATTCCCTCCAAAGAACACCCAGGGCTGATCTCCTTTAGAATGGACTGGTTGGATCTCCTTGCAGTCCAAGGGACTCTTAAGAGTCTCTCCAACACCACGGTTCAAAAGCATCAATTCTTCGGTGCTCAGCTTTCTTTACAGTCCAACTCTCACATCCATACATGACTACTGGAAAAACCTGGATATATCAATTATAGTATATTTTGTAATTACAGTTGTAGGAATGTACATTTTGAAAATTTATGAGGATATGCCAGAAACTTAAAGTGAAATATCATATGAAATGAAAAGAATATGTCCCTTATGTACTTTTTAAGAAAAACCTATTTTCAGAGAAGGAATACTTCCTTAAACACATAAACACACACACACACACACACACACACACACACACACACACACACACTCTCTCTCTCTCTCTCTCTCTCTCTCTCTCTCTCTCTCTCTCTCTCTCTCTCTTCAACTTGGGTTCTGACTCATGTGAAGGGAATTATGCTTTTCTGGGTCCTGTTTTTGGCATTGCTGAGGCCTATTCCTTAAAAATGCAATTGTTTGTCCTATGATGGAATAGCCATTGAATTTTGTTTTGTTTAGGATCCTAAAATTGACAGTTTTTCAGAGAGAGGACACAAACCAGACAACATCAAAGGGAATTTGGAGTTCAGAGATGTTCATTTCTCTTATCCTGCTTGGCCTGATGTCCAGGTATTATAAGTTATATTTATAGGGATTCCTAATTTAGATTGTTAATCATCTTCAGGAATCCACAGTCTCTATTATTTTGATATGTATGTGCCTTTTCCTTTGGGGGTTATAGTCCCTTATTTAATACTATTTTTCCAAATTTAAAATTGAGTCAGATTACTTCTCTTTCAGGCTTTTGATGTGAAGTGCACTCTTTTTCTCTCTTCCCTTAAAGATCTTGAAAGGCCTCAACCTGAAGGTAGAGAGCGGGCAGACGGTGGCCCTGGTTGGGAACAGCGGCTGTGGGAAGAGCACAGTAGTCCAGCTGGTGCAGAGGCTGTATGACCCTGATGTGGGGAGTGTAAGTGGGAAGAACCCAGCTCTTCAAAATGGGAAGCTGGGTATCAAATAGCCCTTAGAAAAATTTTTTGGTAACATATTTGCATGTGAATCCAATTTTGGTTAAAAAAAGAAAAAGGCTATGGAATTGCAATGCATCTGGATAAGATCTTCAAACCCTTGGGATATTTTGACAAATGTAGTCAAGATGATAAAATTCAAAGAAGCTAGACAATGCTCTCCTCTGTTCCAACTAAGCTTTTCATAGTCTACTATGTCACCAGAAAATAGTCATCCAAACCACCGAGAGGATTATTTTCAATGACTGACTGAGTTTGGTTAAAAATGTTCCACATTAGTAATTGTCAATAAGCTTGTGTTCGGGGTCACAAGGAATCTTAGGACAGTAATTAAATTCATCAAAGACAGTTGAGTTTTCTTCAGTGTTGGAATATCTGAAGGGGAAAGTGGAACAGTCTCCATGAAACTGGGGATGTGAGAAACAGTAACGGCCTAGGGTATAGTTTTTTGATCTTTTAAAATTTTTATTATAAATTGAAACTTACCGAAAAGTTGCAAGTAAGGAACTCACATATACTCTTCACCCAGATTTATTCATTGTTTTTATTTTGACCTACTTGCCTTATTATCATCTCTTTCTTACTGCATGTTTGTGTGTATGTATAAGACCAACACAAACATACATACCAGTTTTTTCTGAACCTTTGAGAATAAGTTAAAGATGTTATGCCCTTTGATCCTTACGTACATTAGAATATAATTTCTTTTTTTAAATAATGTTATTGGATTATAGGTTGTTTTACAATGTGTGTTCGTTTCAGGCGTATAGCAAAGCAGAATGTATTTTCTGAGAAGACAACATGCTTTTACTTCATCACAAAACAATTATCAAAATCAGTAAATTTAACATTAATACAATAGGGGCCCACAGTAAATATTCAAATTTCCTCAGTTGTACTGACTTGCGAACATTGAGTTTACCTGACATTGAAATGTGCTATAATTATGAAAACAGAAGTTTACAAGTTACACAAAAAAACAAAAACAATAAGGCATTAATACAGGACAGAGATTCTAGGATACGCGAATTATTTACTTTCTTTAATAAAATTAACAAAATTTCTTTGAAAAATCTGATACACCAAGTAGGAACATGGACCCCTTCTCATTTCCTAAAGCAAACTCTAGGTTGGTTGAAGTATAAACAGTTTTCATTTTTCAAAAAGAACCTAGTAAATACTTACATTGAGGATAAGCATTTGAAAACATTAAAAAAATTACTATTGGAGTAATACATTTTTAAAAGAAAATACATGTTAGCAGGAAAAAAAAGTCTTCAGAAATTCTGAACTCAGAGATATTCACTGTTCACATTGTGATTTAAGTTTGCTTACTGCTGAAATAATGGAAAAAATGCCCAGTGATACAGCTGATTGATTCAATTTTTCCTTAAACCTCTCTTCAATAAAAATAAGTAAAGCTATAGTTTAAGAAAGAAAGAAATTGGAATGAAAAATTTATGATATATAATAAAACTATTATATTACTATTTTATAAATTAATATGAATCTATCAGAGGCTATGAACATGCACATCTTTTGAGAATAAATGTAGATTTGTAAAAAGTCAAGAAATGCTCAATTTCACTTATATATGAATTACATATAAGCTACACCATACAATTATTAATTAGAAAAGACAGATTAATATGATAAAAGCCAGTAAATTACAGTGAAGCAAATATATATTTATATATTCCTGCTGCCACTGTGAATTATTAAAAATCTTTTTAAAGAGTTTGTTCAACCTTTATTCAGCAAATAATAAATACCCAACATGTGCCAGTCATTGTATGAGTTAAGCAATTATTACTGGAGAAGAAAAAATAAAACATACTCTTCAGTCTGGTAATTCTGTCCTTCTACTATGATTGTCCCTCATTGTTTGCACAAAGCCAAATACTCAGCAGGTGGGAAATGCTGAAGTACATTATGGTATTGATATATTATGTAGAGTAAAACATCATAATGCCATCAAAGTGATATGTAGACTAGGTAGGCAAATGGACACTTTAATTCAGATTTAATAATGGTAAGCAAAATTCATAGTTATGCCAAAATACATAACTCAATATGTAATCATTTATGGAGAATATTCCATCCATGAAAAACAGTATACATAAGATAATAAAATCAAAAGAGAGAATAGACTTCATTTTTAGCCTTGCACATTGCTCTTTATTTCCAATTCCCATTTCTAACCACTGAAATATGTTAAATATTAGCTAAGGTTGTTTTTTTTTGCTTTTTGTCTTGTCAGCAAACAGATTTTATTGAGCTATATTCTAAAAATTATATGTAAAGTTTTGATAAAGATTATTTAAAAGATGGTTTTACCAATGTTGAAAACATCCCAATTAAAATAATAGATTCCAGGGTATAAACTGAATGGTAATAATTTAAATAAAAGATTAATGGGGAACACATGTATACCTGTGGTGGATTCATTTTGATATTTGGCAAAACTAATACAATTATGTAAAGTTTAAAAATTAAATAAAATTTTAAAAAAAGA
>NW_011495016.1:1153285-1155144 GCF_000754665.1 Bison bison bison | reverse complement strand
ATTGTATGAGTTAAGCAATTATTACTGGAGAAGAAAAAATAAAACATACTCTTCAGTCTGGTAATTCTGTCCTTCTACTATGATTGTCCTTCAGTGTTCTTTGCACGAAGCCAAATATTCAGCAGGTGGGAAATGCTGAAGTACATTATGGTATTGATATATTATGTAGAGTAAAACATCATAATGCCATCAAAGTGGTATGTAGACTAGGTAGGTAAATGGACAGTTAATTCAGATTTAATAATGGTAAGCAAAATTCATAGTTATGCCAAAATACATAACTCAATATATAATCATTTATGGAGAATATTCCATCCATGAAAAACAGTATACATAAGATAATAAAATCAAAAGAGAGAAAAGACTTTATTTTTAGCCTTGTACATTGCTCTTTATTTCCAATTCCCATTTCTAACCACTGCTGCTGCTGCTGCTGCTAAATCACTTCAGTCGTGTCCAACTCTGTGCGACCCCATAGATGGTAGCCACCAGGCTACCCCGTCCCTGGGATTCTCCAGGCAAGAACACTGGAGTGGGCTGCCATTTCCTTCTCCAATGCATGAAAGTGAAAAGTGAAAGTGAAGTCGCTCAGTAGTGTCCGACTCTTAGTGACCCCATGGACTGCAGCCTACCAGGCTCCTCCGTCCATGGGATTTTTCAGGCAAGAGTGGGGTGCCATTGCCTTCTCCGTACCAATGTTGAAAACACCCCAATTTGGCAAAACTAATACAATTATGTAAAGTTTAAAAATTAAATAAAATTTTAAAAAAAGATTAAAGCATTTAAAATATAAGATCTTTGTAAACACAGCAAGCAGAAATAGCTGATAATCCCGTTAAAAGTGTCTTTTAAAGGAATAAAGATATAAATTACTGGTGCTGACTTTTAATATTATGTGAGTGCTAATGAAGAAACTTTATTAGCAGGAATCCCCTGGCCGTCCAGTGGTTATCACTCAGCACTTTGACTGCAGTGGGCCTGGATTTGATTCCTTGCTTGAGAACCAGGATCACGCCAGCCAAGTGGCATGGCCAAAAAAAGGAAAGAAAAACTTTTATTAGCACCATTTTATTTACATGTCGTGTGGTAAAATAATAAATAGCTCACTCAGTTTGTATGGATCCATTGCATTTATTGTTATTTTTTTTTAATTGGTGGATAATTCCTTTACAATGGTGTCTTGGTTTCTGCTGTACAACTTGAATCACATATTAGCTAAGGCTTTTTTGGTAACAAATGCTTTCAATGTCAGATGGCTTATTAAAATATTTAATGGAAGTATCTTGTTTCTTCAGATTATCATCGATGGGCAGGATATTAGGACATTTAATGTAAAGTATCTGAGGGAAATAATTGGAGTGGTGAGTCAGGAGCCAGTGCTCTTTGCTACCACCATTGCTGAAAATATCCGTTACGGCCGTGGAAATGTCACCATGGATGAAATACAGCAAGCTGTGAAGGAAGCCAACGCCTATGAGTTTATCATGCGGTTACCACAGGTAAAGCCTCTGTTAATTTAAGTGCCCTCGAACTTCACTTCGTGCCACCGAGTTCTTTCTTCAAAGCTTTAAGCTAATAATGTTTGAGGTTCCAGGTTGTCCAACTTTGCTAGGTAAGTCCCTTGAATTATCCATTTGGAGGGTCAAGGAGTGTAGCTTGGTACAATGACTCATAGGAAATTTTATACAGAGTTTGTGTTAGTTTTTTAGAATGTGAAATGATTTATTATGATTTGTGACTCATTACGCTAGTCAAAATGAAGCGCCCTGTTGTCTTCCATGAATTCCTAGACTCCATAGCTTTTTCTATTTGAAATATTTCAAGAGCTCTACCACGCTTTCTGTTGTAGAAATTTGACA
>NW_011495016.1:1152102-1153185 GCF_000754665.1 Bison bison bison | reverse complement strand
TTTTTCTAACGTGTTACTCCATGTGGAGTGCAGTCGGTTAACAATGTTGTGGTAGGTTCAGGTGCGCAGCAGAGCGACTCAGAACTTACGTATCCATGCATCCATTCTCCCCCAAACTCGCCTCCCATCCAGGCTGCCACATAACACTGAGCAGAGTTCCCTGTGCTATACAGTGGGCTAGTTATCCATTTTAAATACAGCAGTGTGTACAGGTCAGTGCCATGGGGCTTTCTTTCAGGGCACATTGCAGAGAGACGTGGGCAGCCCATTTGCTGGCTTGCTTTCTTGGACCAAGATGCAGTTATCCCCCGGTCCAGGCCTGTGCAGTGAACTGCTTAGCTTTGGGGGTTTTGTTTGTTTTTTTACATATAGGTTAGGACTTTGATCAAAAGTTCTTACGGTAAAACGTACAAAGAAAATTCTGATTACTTACCCAGTGGTCTATCTGAAAAGCAGTTCAAAATACTTGCCTTATTTTGTAGCAGTACATCATCTTTATCTGTTCATAAAAGTGAATGAGTGATTCTCTGGAAATAAAGTTCAATTTTTGTGTTTCTTTAAGCATATAAATAAGGAATATATTTCAAGGCCGCTGAACTCATGGGCCTGGCTCAGTGTTTCTAAATCTCTCACTATTGTCTTTACTAAGCTGAAGCTTCACAGGATGAACCTTATCTTGGGACACTTTCAAGGTTAGTGCTGATGTCATCTGTCATAACAACACAGTATAAAAACTGGAGTCAGATGACACTATGTAAATAGATTTCAAACACATAAATATCATAAACATTTTTGACTTCAGAAAGTTTAATCATAAAATGTGCAAGTTACTTAACAGTCTATCCAAATTGCCTCTTGAAATTTTGTTTTTCTGAATTGACCTACTTTATTTTTCAGTTTTTATTGAAATATAGTTGGTTTACAATGTGGCATTAGTTTCAGGTGTACAGCAAAATGATTCAGTCGTACATATATATGTGTGTGTATATATATTATATATCAGATATATATATGTATGTCCTCTTGAAATTATACAGATGAGCTGTATAACCTTATTTTCTCAGGAAAATGTATACTTGAATC
>NW_011495016.1:1149164-1152002 GCF_000754665.1 Bison bison bison | reverse complement strand
TTGGTTAATTAGAAGTGACTTAAATCAGGAAATCATAAAAACAAATACATGCATTCATTAAATAATTGATTTAAAATGTGTCAGAATAGATTTTTTTCGCATACAGTTATGTACGATAAGAGAGATTTATGGAACAAAGTCCTAGTCAGCCCTAGGACACAGGTCCTAAAACTTTCTAGGGTGTGTACATTCAGGACAGTAGCCCTTGCTGTGCTAAACAAACAGAATTACTGACAAGTTTTTTCATGATGTGAATTCTGTCAGCAAAAGTTGTATCCTTGCAAGTTTTAATTCATATTTGGATACATGACTTCTTTGAATTTTAGCAATTTGTGTTGGCAGACACAGAAGCTATAAGGCCTCTTGAAGTCTATGCTTCGGACATTGAACAAGCATTCATTCCTTCACAGCTTTTGCTCAAAACTAGTCAGTGGCCTGCCCAAATTTGAGGAGGTGGAAAAATACAGTCCATCTCTGAAGGGAATAGCCCTAAGGTGTTTGTGGCCAGTTTTTATCTACCATAGTTGCTACAGATGGTTTATAATCTACCGAATCGACTCCATACATTGCAAGATAACTGATATGTTTTTCAGACAATAAACTATGTCTTGAAGAGGGAAGTCCTTCATTATTGCATTCTCCCCAGTGATACTGGTCAGTCAGTTGGCTGGTCCATCTGGTTAAAAACCAACTGTCTTAACAATGAAAGTTGACTTTTGTAATTCTCTGTCCTTGAGGAGCATAAGGATGTAACACTGTTACTGTTTTTCCTCTCTGATTACCTAGCCTGGAAGCAGAACATTTTCCTTCTGTAGCCCCTTTCCACATTCATCACTGTCTCTTGTCCGGCACCATGCTGTTGTACTTAGCTATTTATTTATATGCTTTCTCTCTCTCTCCCCTAAGAGGCAGAACTAACAAAAGGCTCATGTTTACTCTATAACACCCACTCCAGTGCCTGCACATAGTAAAGCCTGAATAAATTTTTACTGAATTGATTTCCATGGTCTAGCTCATTGAATAATGCAGTTCTACATTAGAAAAAAATAATTAATGACCATATCCGCTTTTGGCTCAATAGATAGCAACTGTTCTTCAAAATAAATAATAGGTTTTTCAGTATAAAATCTTAAAGAAGACTAGAAAAGCAGACTTGATATTTTGATTTTTTAAAGAAAGTCAATAACACAAAGTTTTGTACCTATGTCCCTCTTCTACTTATAGTGTTTCCATACTGGAGGGGCAGGAAAAGAATGAAAATAGTGATTTAATGAAATGATCCCTGAAAGTTTCCATTTGTGCTTCCCCCCCGACCCCAGAAGTCAAGAAGCCTAATAGATGAGCGCTTCCTCTGTTTGGGCCTACCTTTCATTCCTGTGCTGTGAGCTTAATCACACAGTCGTGTCCAGCTCTCTGTGACCCCAGGCACTGCAGCCCGCCAAGCCCCTCTGTCTGTGGGATTCTCCAGGCAGGAATACTGGAGGGGGTTGCCAAGCTGTCCTCCAGGAGATCTTCCCAACCCAGGGATCGAACCCAGGTTTCCCGCGTTGCAATGGGATTCTTCACCATCAGAGCCACCAGGGAAGCCCACCTGCACATCCAAAATTAGAAGTTTCAAATTTCTTAATAGTTGTTCTCCTTGAATCCAGGATATTTGTTTGCCAGTGTCTTGTCATCGTGGGGGTGTTTGAAAATACCCTTTTGTGTCGAATCTCCTCTACCCTAGCCAAAATTCTTTGGTCAAGGGTGACAGTGGCTAACTTTGAAATTCACAAACACATACTTTGTTTCTCCTGCACACCAGTCATGTACTCACGAGTCTGACTCCCAATTCCTTTGTTTTTAAAGTTGACATAGCATTAACCTATTGTTATCATAATGATAAACCCAGCCACTGTTAGCAGTTACTCATCACTGTTAGTATATAATTAGATTGATCAAATTATTTCCTATATACCTTATCATACATGGACAAAGCTGTGCAACTTCCTTATTAGTATATCAGTAAAGATTTATGAAGGTTTCTTTGGGGCCCAATTGCTAAAAATAAAAGAATAGTCTTAAGTGTTGTCCAGTAGAGTTGTGCTCTACTACTGCTAAGTCGCTTCAGTCGTGTCCGACTCTGTGTGACCCCATAGATGGAAGCCAACCAGGCTCCCCCATCCATGGGATTCTCCAGGCAAAAACACTGGAGTGGGGTGCCATTGCCTTCTCCGTTGTGCTCTAGTCTGTCTTCTTATGCTTTCATGTGTGTTAGTGTGTGTGTGTGTGCGTGTTAGTCACTCAGTTGTGTCTGACTCTGCAACCTCATCAGTGGTAACCCGCCAGGCTCTTCTGTCCATGGGATTTTCCAGGCAAGAATACTGGAGTGGGTTGCCATTTCCTTCTCCAAGGGATCTTCCTGACCCAGGGATCAAACCTGGGTTTTTCCCATTGCTGGCAGATTCTTTACCATCTGAGCTACCAGGCTGTTTTATATGTATTGAAACATAATTGATTCATCTGGTTATTAGTATAAGGCCTGAGGAAGAAAGACCACATTATTTTTTTTCCAGGTGGCTACACAATTGACTCAGTACCATTAATCACATAGTCTGCCTTTTCTCTACTGATAGACAATGCGTATTTATCACACACTAATTCTTAAAGGAGATCAGTCCTGGGTGTTCTTTGGAAGGACTGATGCTAAAGCTGAAACTCCAATACTTTGGCCACCTCACGCGAAGAGTTGACTCACTGGAAAAGATTCTGATTCTGGGAGGGATTGGGGGCAGGAGGAAAAGGGAACGACAGAGGATGAGATGGCTGGATGGCATCACCGACTCGATGGACGTGAGT
>NW_011495016.1:1144081-1149064 GCF_000754665.1 Bison bison bison | reverse complement strand
GAAGTCAAGAAGCCTAATAGATGAGCGCTTCCTCTTTGGCCTACTTTCATTCCTGTGCTGTGAGCTTAATCACACAGTCGTGTCCAGCTCTCTGTGACCCCAGGCACTGCGGCCGCCAAGCTCCTCTGTCTGTGGGATTCTCCAGGCAGGAATACTGGAGGGGGTTGCCAAGCTGTCCTCCAGGAGATCTTCCCAACCCAGGGATCGAACCCAGGTTTCCCGCGTTGCAATGGGATTCTTCACCATCAGAGCCACCAGGGAAGCCCACCTGCACATCCAAAATTAGAAGTTTCCAATTTAATAGTTGTTCTCCTTGAATCCAGGATATTTGTTTGCCAGTGTCTTGTCATCGTGGGGGTGTTTGAAAATACCCTTTTGTGTCAAATCTCCTCCACCCTAGCCAAAATTCTTTGGTCAAGGGTGACAGTGGCTAACTTTGAAATTCACAAATACAGACTTTGTTGCTCCTGCACACCAGTCATGCACTCACGAGTCTGACTCCCAATTCCTTTGTTTTTAAAGTTGACATAGCATTAACCTATTGTTATCATAATGATAAACCCAGCCACTGTTAGCAGTTACTCATCACTGTTAGTATATAATTAGATTGATCAAATTATTTCCTATATAACTTATCATACATGGACAAAGCTGTGCAACTTCCTTATTAGTATATCAGTAAAGATTTATGAAGGTTTCTTTGGGGCCCAATTGCTAAAAATAAAAGAATAGTCTTAAGTGTTGTCCAGTAGACTTATGCTCTAGTCTCTGTCTTTTTATGCTTTCATGTGTGTTAGTGTGTGCGCACACATGTTAGTCACTCAGTTGTGTCTGACTCTGCAACCCCTGGTAGCTCAGATGGTAAAGGGTCTGCCTACAATGCAGGAGACCCAGGTTCGATCCCTGGGTCAGGAAGATCCCCTGCAGAAGGAAATGGCACCCCACTCCAGTACTCTGGCCTGGAAAATCCCATGGACTGAGGAGCCTGGTAGGCTACAGTCCATGGGGTCGCAATGAGTCGGACACGACTGAGTGACTTCACTTCATACTTCATACTTCGTACTTCTGCAACCCCATCAATGGTAACCCGCCAGGCTCCTCTGTCCCTGGGATTTTCCAGGCAAGAATACTGGAGGGGGTTGCCATTTCCTTCTCCAGGGCATCTTCCTAACCCAGGGATCAAACCTGGGTTTCCCCCATTGCTGGCAGATTCTTTACCATCTGAGCTACTAGGCTGTTTTATATTTTTTGAAACATAATTGATTAATCTGATTATTAGTATAAGGCCTGAAGAAGAAAGACCACATTATTTTTTTTTCCAGGTGGCTACACAATTGACTCAGTACCATTAATCACATAGTCTACTTTTTCTCAAATGATAGACAATGCATATTTATCACACACTAATTCTTTAAAATGTATGTCTATTCTGGACTCTCTGTATGGTTCTGTTTATCAAATTTTCTGTTTATGTGATAGCTTCCCCTGGATTTTATTGTTTTAATTGCTGTAGCTTTTTATGTTTTAGTATCTAGTGGAGATACTACCCAGACACTTATTAACTTTTTCAGAATTTTTGTGAATGCTCTTTTTAAAAAGATTGATGAATCTTTTAAAAAGATTCATATACCATAAGTTCACCCTTTTAAAATGCACAGTTCATCGGTTTTTAGTATTAATATATTCACAAGATTTTACAACCATTTGCATGATCTCACTGCAAAATATTTTCATCATTCCAAAAAAAAAAAAAACAAACCCTTGTACCCCATAGTACTCACTCTCTATTCTACCCTCACCCTTGAGCTTGGCAACTGCTAATCTTTCTCTCTCTCTGGATTATCCCATTCTGGACATTTCCTATAAATAGAATCATACAAGGCATGGTCTGTTTTAACTGACTTCTTTAACTTAGCATCATATTTTTAAGGTCCATCCATATTGAAACACGTATCAGAATCTCATTTCCTTTCCTGGCCCAGTGCTATTGCATTGTATGGATATACCACCTTTTGTTTCTCTTTTGATCAACTGAACGTTTGGATTGTTCTCACTTTTTGGCTATTATGAATCTAGCCTCGCATTTTTATGTTTTTAACTGCTTAGGTGATTTGGGCCACGCCCTAAATACCATGCTAACAATGTGGTTTTATTGCCTCAGAGTAGGTAGGTAGTGGTCTTAAGAAGTTGTTAGTCTAATAGGGTAATGAATATTAAAAAGAATAACTATTGTTAATGACGTAACATGAATAATTTGATGGACATTTTCCAGCCCATTCATTAACCCATCAAGCTAATGACATGTGAGCTCACTGAACTACTTAGGGGGTGATTTGTAGATTTCAGTATCCATAAAAACCACCCAAAGTATTTGTTAAAAATCACAGTTACTGGCCCCACTCCAGAGTTTGTGACTGAGATGGTCTTTGAAGCATAACTTAAACCATCCAGACCTCAGGATATGTTTTCGCCTAAGGTACCTGCACGTAGTCCATCAGAATTACAATCACACTAATTACAGAATTGCAGGCAGTTCAGAAGAAATCATACAAAAGTGCTCTGGAGAAGGCCTTATGTGGCAACAACTTCTGAACATGCTTCTGCTAAAGTCTTTAGCATATTGTATAACTCAGAAGCAGGGCTCCTCACGATGGTATGAAAACATTAGAGAAGCTCCAGAGTTCTCCGTCTTCATCCTGGGGGATTGGCCTCCTGTCTGGTCCAGAATTTAAGTCCCTTGTGTCCATTCACATGTGAGAGATGCCTTTGTGCCCTGATCACACAGGGATGGTGAGCTGCTCTCCATCAACCACAGATACCCCCGTCTGCCTGCTTCACTGTGTGTTAATCAACAGTGCAAGGATGGTGTAACCCTGCTCCCCTTCATGCCTGTCCTTTTCCCCTCTAGGCCAGGGAAGGCCGGACCACCATAGTGATAGCTCACCGACTGTCTACAATCCGAAATGCAGATGTCATCGCTGGGTTTGACGATGGAGTCATTGTGGAGCAAGGAAGCCACGGAGAACTAATGAAGAAGGAAGGGGTATACTTCAGGCTTGTAAACACGCAGGTATCTGCTTCTTGGGAAGTTTTTCTGTTGTTTTTTCCTTAATATAATATTCTTTCTTTATTAAAATATCACATAGCTAATGCTGTACTGAGAAATCAGAAGTATCAGAAAGATGCCAGGCATACATCTGAGACTTTAATTCACAGTCGTTGAAAGAATCTTGAAAGAGAAAGGTGGGGAGGGGGGGAAATAGAAGACAAGGCCAAAAACATTTTGAACTTGTTGTTTAGGACAGTGATTCTTAATTGCCTGTTCAAACTAATGGGTCCTTCCCCCAGTAGATTAGGGATGTTCAGAGTGGTGGTCGGGGTAAGAGGCTGATGCTAGGTAGTTGGGAGAGGTCCTATGAGACCTTAAAATACTTCCCAGATCATCCTAATGAAGCCAACAGCAAGATTCATGGCTCTTGGAAGTGAATAGTTCAGTGTTTTGTTTTTTGTTTTTGGCTTGCGAGATCCTAGTTCCCTGACTGGGGATCAAACCCTGGGCCCACAGGAGTGAAAGTGCCAAGTCTTAACCTCTGGGCCTCCAGGGAATTCCTGAGTTTGGTTTTCCTTTAAAACAACAACTATTCACTCTATTTCCTAGAGCAGGTTCTATTGATAATTATTGATTTGCCTTATTATTGAAATTAGTCACGAGCAATTTTTCAAAATAAATAACCGAAAAATATTTATCCTGTAAACACAATTCTTCTATTTGTAAAAGTTTATACATTTGCTTTGATAACTATAATATGTACATATTTTTGTTATTTTTCTTCACATTTCAAATACACACACTCCAAATACTATCATTTTATATGTCCTCAGCAGTAATTACATTAATGTGTAATAAACTGCTCAATCATTTCTCTAAAGTTGACTATGTGGCTTGTTTCTAGTAATTCTTTGTTCTAAATATTGCCCTTTGGGAGCACGTGGCAGGGAGGGGGTTGAGGGTGGGTTCCAAAAAGGTTAAGGCAAAAATTTGTTTTGTTTTCTGACAAGTAATTAACTCCTCTAAGTCTCAGTTTCCATATTAGAAATACAAAACCTACATGTGAGGCTGCTGCAAGGTTAAGAAATAAGCACCCATTTAGTTCAGTTCAGTCACTCAGTCGTGTCCGACTCTTCGCAACTCCATGGACTGCAGCACGCCAGACCTCCCTGTCTATCACCTACTCCCAGAGCTTATTCAAACTCATGTGTATTGAGTCAGTAATGCCATCCAACCATCTCATCCTCTGTCGTCCCCTTCACCTCCCACTTTCAATCTTTCCCAGCATCAGGGTCTTTTCAAATGAGTCAGCTCTTCACATTAGGTAGCTAAAGTATTGGAGTTTCAGCTTCAGCATCAGTCCTTCCAATGAACATTTAGGACTGATTTACTTTAGGATAGACTAGTTTGATCTCCTTGCAGTCAAGGGACTCTCAAGAGTCTCCTCCAACACCACAGTTCAAAAGCATCAATTCTTTGGTGCTAAGCTTTCTTTATAGTCCACCTCTCACCTCCATACATGACTACTGGAAAAACCATAGCCTTGACTAGATGGACCTTTGTTAGCAAAGTAATGTTTCTGCTTTTTAATATGCTGTCTAGGTTGGTCATAACTTTTCTTCCAAGGAGGAAGAGTCTTTTAATTTCATGGCTTCAATCACCATTTGCAATGATTTTGGAGCCCCAAAATTAAAGTCAGCCACTGTTTCCACTGTTTCCCCATCTATTTCCCATGAAGTGATGGGACCAAATGCCATGCTCTTAGTTTTCTGAATGTTGAGCTTTAAGCCAACTTTTTCACTCTCTTTCACTTTCCTCAAGAAGCTTTTGAGTTCCTCTTCACTTTCTGCCATAAGGGTGGTATCATCTGCATATCTGAGGTTATTGATATTTCTCCCAGCAATCTTGATTCCAGCTTGTGCTTCTTCCAGCCC
>NW_011495016.1:1142513-1143981 GCF_000754665.1 Bison bison bison | reverse complement strand
AGGTTGTCCAACTTTGCTAGGTAAGTCCCTTGAATTATCCATTTGGAGGGTCAAGGAGTGTAGCTTGGTACAATGACTCATAGGAAATTTTATACAGAGTTTGTGTTACTAGTTTTTTAGAATGTGAAATGATTTATTATGATTTGTGACTCATTACGCTAGTCAAAATGAAGCACCCTGTTGTCTTCCATGAATTCCTAGACTCCATAGCTTTTTCTATTTGAAATATTTCAAGAGCTCTACCACGCTTTCTGTTGTAGAAATTTGACACCCTGGTTGGAGAGAGAGGAGCCCAGCTGAGCGGTGGACAGAAGCAGAGAATCGCCATCGCCCGGGCCCTGGTTCGCAACCCCAAGATCCTCCTGCTGGACGAGGCCACCTCAGCGCTGGACACGGAGAGTGAAGCCGAGGTTCAGGCAGCCCTGGATAAGGTCAGTGGGTCCTCAACGCCTGAAGGACCAGCCAACTGAAACTGTATTGAAATTCTTACCAGTGCTTTGCGAGCCTAGGCTGAAAAACATGGACCTGAGAGTAGATGCAGCTCTCCCGTGGGCTTTTTTCTAACGTGTTACTCCATGTGGAGTGCAGTCGGTTAACAATGTTGTGGTAGGTTCAGGTGCGCAGCAGAGCGACTCAGAACTTACGTATCCATGCATCCATTCTCCCCCAAACTCGCCTCCCATCCAGGCTGCCACATAACACTGAGCAGAGTTCCCTGTGCTATACAGTGGGCTGGTTATCCATTTTAAATACAGCAGTGTGTACAGGTCAGTGCCATGGGGCTTTCTTTCAGGGCACATTGCAGAGAGAGGTGGGCAGCCCATTTGCTGGCTTGCTTTCTTGGACCAAGATGCAGTTATCCCCCGGTCCAGGTCTGTGCACTGAACTGCTTAGCTTTGGGGGTTTTGTTTGTTTACATATAGGTTAGGACTTTGATCAAAAATTCTTGCGGTAAAAGGTACAAAGAAAATTCTGATGACTTACCCAGTGGTCCATCTGAAAAGCAGTTCAAAATACTTGCCTTATTTTGTAGCAGTACATCATCTTTATCTGTTCATAAAAGTGAATGGGTCCTTCTCTGGAAATAAAGTTCAATTTGTGTGTTTCTTTTTTTTTTAATTTAAATTTATTATTTTAATTAGAAGCTAATTACTTTACAGTATTGTATTGGTTTTGCCATACATCAACATGCATCTGCCATGGGTGTACACATGTTCCCCATCCTGAACACATGTTCCCCGCTCCCACCTCCCTCCCCATACCATCCCTCTGGGTCATCCCAGTGCACCAGCCCTGAGCTTCCTGTATCTGGCATTGAACCTGGACTGGCGATTCGTTTCTTATATGATATTATACATGTTTCAATGCCATTCTCCCAAATCATCCCCCCTTCCCTCTCCCACAGAGTCCAAAAGCTGTTCTATACATCTGTGTCTCTTTTGCTGTGTCTTGCAGGGTTATCGTTACC
>NW_011495016.1:1131861-1142413 GCF_000754665.1 Bison bison bison | reverse complement strand
CCACTGTTTCCCCATCTATTTGCCATGAAGTGATGGGACTGGATGCCATGCTCTTAGTTTTCTGAATGTTGAGCTTTAAGCCAACTTTTTCACTCTCTTTCACTTTCCTCAAGAAGCTTTTGAGTTCCTCTTCACTTTCTGCCATAAGGGTGGTATCATCTGCATATCTGAGGTTATTGATATTTCTCCCAGCAATCTTGATTCCAGCTTGTGCTTCTTCCAGCCCAGCATTTCTCATGATGTACTCTGTATATAAGTTAAATAAGCAGGGTGACAATATACAGCCTTGACATACTCCTTTTCCTATTTGGAACCAGTCTGTTGTTCTATGTTCAGTTGTAATTGTTGCTTCCTGACCTGCATACTGGTTTCTCAGGAGGCAGTTCAGGTGGTCTGGTATTCCCATCTCTTTCAGAATTTTCCACAGTTTGTTGTGATCCACAGTCAAAGGCTTTGGCATCGTTGATAAAGCAGAAGTAGATGTTTTTATGAAACTCTCTTGCTTTTTTAATGATGCAGTGGATGTTGGCAATTTGATCTCTGGTTCCACTGCCTTTTCTAAAACCAGCTTGAACATCTGGACGTTCATTGTTCACATATTGCTGAAGCCTGGCTTGGAGAATTTTGAGCATTACTTTGCTAGCGTGTGAGATGAGTGCAGTTGTGCCATAGTTTGAGCATTCTTTGGCATTGCCTTTCTTTGGGATTGGAAAGAAAACTGACCTTTTCCAGTCCTGTGGCCACTGCTGAGTTTTCCAAATTTGCTGACATATTGAGTGCAGCACTTTCATAGCATCATCTTTTAGAATTTGAAATAGATCAACTGGAATTCCATCACTTCCACTAGTTTTATTTGTAGTGATGAGCACCACCTGAATATACTAGAAAAAGTACTTTAAAAGGTATGTGAATTTTGTCTCAATAAAGCTGTTAAATCATTAATTTTAAGCACCTAACACAAAATAGCGGAGAAGGCAATGGCACCCCACTCCAGTACTCTTGCCTGGAAAATCCCATGGATGGAAGAGCCTGGTGGGCTGCAGTCCATGGGGTCGCTAAAGTCGGTTCTCACTTTCATGCACTGGAGAAGGAAATGGCAACCCACTCCAGTGTTCTTGCCTGGAGAATCCCAGGGACGGGGGAGCCTGGTGGCTACCGTCTATGGGGTCACACAGAGTCGGACACGACTGAAGTGATCGCTTAAATATCAATTTAAGCAGTAGCAGTAACACAAAATAGACGCCTGACAAATAATAGTTACTTGTCCTAAACTTGAAGGTTACATCCATCTGGACACACAACTCAACATTTTGTTCTTCTTCTAGATTTCAGGAAGCCAGATCCAGTCAGAAGAATTTAAAGTTGCACTCGCTGATGAAAAGCCTGCCATGGGTTTGACTCATCCCATAGTTAGGCGTTCTCTTCATAAAAGCCTGAGGAGTTCCCGACAGTATCAGAATGGCTTTGATGTGGAAACCAGTGAACTTGTAAGTAGTTTTTCAATTATCTTTCATTGTTTAGTTTTGTTGGTGAAGTCCGTAGCCTTGCAAGTACATTGTAGGCACAGAAGATTCCCACCATGAGCCATACTCTTCTTAAAAGAAGGAAATATCCAATATTAATTGTACTTGTCAAAAATTGAAATCAATTCCAATTAACAATGGATTTCCAATGAAAAGGGAGCCCAAAACATAGCCTTTGTGCTTAGATGCTTAAAATTAAAATAAGATATTCATTTTTGAGATCCAGAGTAATACAGGGCTCGTCTAAAGTAAGAGGCCCTAAAATTTGCATAATCTATTATGTAGGATTACTTTTGATTGTCTATGATAGGAAACCCAGAGTAATATCAATTTAAGAAAAATAAGGTTTTATTTCTCTTTCACATTAAAAACAAACAAACAAAAAAAAGACTTACAGGTAAGAAACCCAGGGTTACAATGGTAACTCCACCATGGTTACCATGGACTCAGGCTCGTTTCATACTTATTCTCGTTATCCTGGCATGTAGCTTTCATTCTCAATAATCTAAAATGACTCCAGAAGCTCCAGCCATCACATCTATGTTCCAAGCAGCAAGAAAAAACAAAGATTTCCCAGACATCTCATACAGTACTTAAAAAAAAACCCAAAAAACAAAAAAAAAACCTATGTCATTGGCCATAACTTAATCACATGTCCATACTTAGCTACAATGGAGAGTAAAAAACTGAACCTTTTTGCTATATGCATTGCTATTCTGAGTAAAACTGGAATTCTTACTAGGAAAAAGGACAGAATAACCAGAAATAGCCAAAGTGTACATTCTTTAATATTTCTCACCTGAAACTTTGGGATTTTTTTTTAGATCAACATCTTACACTTTATAATACAAATTTTTACACAAATCACATGTTTACAGTACAAAAGGCAAAGGATCTCAAGAGAAGTAACTGGGTTGATATTAATTCAAATTAACAGAAGCTTTTATAATAGAAAGGGAACACATTCCAAGAAAAGATATTTTATGATTTTAAGAAACCATTTAGGAGTGTATTTTGATGTTATTTGGAGAAGGCAATGGCACCCCACTCCAGTGCTCTTGCCTGGAAAATCCCATGGATGGAGAAGCCTGGTAGGCTGCAGTCCATGGGGTCGCTAAGAGTCGGATACGACTGAGAGACTTCACTTTGATGTTATTCCCTGATAGCTCAGTTGGTAAAGAATCTGCCTGCAATGCAGGAGACCCTGGCTTGATTCCTGGGTCAGGAAGATCCCCTGGAGAAGGGATAGGGTACCCACTCCAGTATTTTTGTGCTTCCCTTGTGGTTCAGCTGGTAAAGAATCTGCCTGCAATGCAGGAGATGTGGGTTCGATCCCTGGGTTGGGAAGATCCCGTGGAGAAGGGAAAACGTACCCACTCCAGTATTCTTACCTGGATACTCCCATGGACAAAGGAGCCTGGTGGGCTACATCCAGTCCAGGGGGTCACAAAAGAGTTAGACTTGACTTAGCAACTAAACAACAGTTAATAAAAGCCGAGTGTATTTTACTCTTGTGTTGGCCTGAAGAAACTGATCCTCCTGAGAGTTCATTGCGTCTGTTTTTCCTGCCCACGATGTTATTCACTGCAGAGATAAGAAGGGCTCTTTTAGCAGTCTCAATCTTGGTGTATTTATGGAAAGAGAATAACACTGTATTATTGTGGTGCAATATTATTGTAAGTAAGATAAAGAGTTTCTCCCTTTTTGGCTGTGAAGAATTTGCTTCTCATTTTCTCATTTGTCTGGATAGTTACACTGTTACATCTTTAGAGTCTGGTATTTTAGAGGAGAACTACTCTAGGAGAAATGCAAAGTGGGGTAGGCAGAAAATGCCACAATCAATATGACTGTCCTTGGTGCCATCATAGAGGGATAAATGGTGTGCCCAGGGAGAGGGGGAGATTAAATCTGATTAGAAGGACTGTTTGCTTGTGAAAAGCAGCCTGAGCTCCTTTATCAGGCTGGAGGCCAGGTCTAAAAGATAATGCTAACTAGGGAGGAAAAAAAGCCCCTAAAATGCAGAGGAGGGGGTGGTTTGAAAGCAAAGGGCTGAATAGAAACTATTCCTATGTTCTCTATTTTATAGAGACACAAACGTGACGTATTTAAACAACTGTAAGGCCATGGGTTTCCATAGGCACTTATGGTATCAAGTTACTGTGAAACCACTTCTATAATTCAGAATATTCTCCTTTTTATTTTTATTTTTGGGCAGCCCACACAGCCTGTGCAATCTTAGTTCCCTGACTAGGGATTGAACACGGGGCCCTTGGCAGTGAAAGTGCTGACAGAGTCTTAACCACTGGACTGCCAGGGAATTCGCTAGAATATTCTCCTTTATGTGACTTAAATCCCTCATGTTTGACCAAACATCAGGTTCAACACTTGCTGAGAAGCTGGTATGTGCCAGGCATTGGGCTGTTTCTAAGGAGATAAAGTGTTGGTCATTCAGTTAGTCTCTCAGTTGTATCCAACTCTTTGCAACCACCATGCACTGTAACCCACCAGGCTCCTCTGTCCATGGGATTTCCCAGCAAGAATACTGGAGTGGGTTGCCATTTCCTTCTGCAGGGGGATCTTCTAATCCAGGGATCAAACCTGGGTCTCCTGCATTGCAGGCAGAGTCTTTTCCATCTGAGCCATAGTGAAAGCTAAGTCATAATGTTGGGGTCACATAAGCCAAGACATCTTAAAACAAAACAAAGTCACAGAGATGTGTAAACAAACAAACGGGGGGAAAGTCACAAAACAAGCTATGAAGCAGAAGTCTGTAGGGAATGCAGAGTAAAGTTAGTCTGCCCTACCATTAGTAGTGGTGAAAGAAAAGCGCGTGGGTACTTTAGTTTTGTGAGTTAGGACATGACAAGGATAAGATGCAAGGCAGGGTTCTGGGCTGAGGAGACCAGGCCCAGGTCCTCAGATGAATCACGGTGTCTTGTGTTGGTGAGGACGCCTAATCCGTCTATTCGTGGGTCTTACCTTGTGTGACCCCAACATCATGACTTGAATTTTAGGGCATCTGGTGCCCAGATCCTGCTTCCGCTCACTTGCTGAGGCTGGGATAGGGAGAGGCTGGTCACACTGTGAGGACTGCTTCTCGGGTGATGGACTCCCCCAGCTCAGGCTGTACAGTCCATTTGCTGTCATTCAGTCACTCGGTCATGTCCAGCTCTTTGCAACCCCGTGGACTCCAGCATTCTAGCCTCCCCTGTCCCTCACTATCTTCCAGAGTTTTCTCAAATGCATGTGTATTAAGTCAGCGATGCCATCCAAGCATCTCATCCTCTGTCGTCCCCTTCTCCTCCTGCCTCCAATCTTTCCCAGCATCAGGGTCTTTTCCAATGAGTAGACTCTTCACATGAGGTGGTCAAAGTATTGGAGCTTCAGCTTCAGTCCTTCTAGTGAATATTCAGGGTTGATTTCCTTTAGGATTGACAGGGACATAGTTGACATCTTGTCACATCCTGTCTGACCCTCCCGTGGTCTGCTGTGGCCTAGTCATTCCCTCCGCCCAACTTGTAAGTTCCTGGAGGGCAGGGCAGGCCAGGCCCTCTCCGGGTCCACACTCTGGTGCCTGTGATGTTGCTGCCTGTCTGTCTTGATGTGTGTGTGTTCTAGGACGAATCTGTGCCACCGGTGTCTTTTCTGAAGATCCTGAAACTGAACAAGACAGAGTGGCCCTACTTAGTGGTGGGAACCCTGTGTGCCGTTGCCAATGGGGCGCTCCAGCCGGCCTTCTCGGTCATCTTCTCAGAAATGATAGCGGTGAGTGTGGAAACACCACTGGATGGCCTGAGTGAAATCACTCAACCATGAAATCAGTTCTCATGCCAATCCGGTCCACTCTGCAGTAAGGCAAGCTCCAATGAACCTAAGCCAAAGGCTTTAAATCTCTGTTGAGGAAAGCCGTGAGGCAAAAGAAAATGTCGGCCAGTTATGCTTTCAAGGAAATTGGAAACTGTAAGATCCCTGAAGAAGGAAATGGCAACCCATTCCAATAATCTTGCCTGGAGAATCCCATGGACAGAGGAGACTGGCAGGCTACAGTCCATGGGGTTGAAAGAGTCGGACACGACTTAGCGACTAACCCCCTCAAAAGATCCCTGAAGGAGGCATTCTGTTCACTCTCTTTGTTCGGGTGAACTGGTGTCATGCTGTGATCCCCACCCTGCTTGTGGAGAGGAGATGCTCACCTCACAGGGTGGTTGGGTGGTGGGGATGGGGGAAGAGTTCACGTCTCAAGGGTTTAAGAGGCCAGGCTCTGGGCTCAGACTGGCCTCGCCATTTAATTGCTGTGCTAAGTCGCTTCAGTCATGTCTGACTCTTTGCAGCCCTTGGAGCCCAGCAGGCCCCTCTGTCCATGGGATTCCCCAGGAAAGAATACTGGAGTAGGTTGCCATGCCCTCCTCCAGGGCACCTTCCTGACCCAAGGATAGAACTTAGGTCTCTTACGTCTCCTGCCTCTTAAGTGGGTTCTTTGCCATTAGCGCCACCTGGGAAGCCCCAGCTGCTGTGCAAATGCTTCACCTTGCGGCACCTCAGCTGTTCATCTGTAAAATGAACCTACCTCCCAGAATGGCTGATGATTAAGAGACGATAAAAACTATACTCCAATAAAAATTTTTAAAAAGGGAGATAAGTAACGATTAATATACAGAAAGCATTTAAGAGTGTCTACCTCAAAGTGAGTATTGAAAAGTGCTATCTACTACATCATTGTTCAGTAATCCTTACAAGGCTTGGAGAGGCTGAGACACAGGAGGAAAACTCCTACAATCCAGTTGTTAAATTCCCTGAGGGATGTTTATCAGAAGTGATCAGAAATATCTAAGGCTCCATAAAATCCAACATTTATATTTTATGTCCTTAGTTAATCTCTAATGTTATTGGATAGAATTTTTATTAGAGTTGAATTATTCCCCATCATATGAAGAATTTATTATGCTTCTGAATTGGAACGTTGGTCTACAATTAAGACCACAAATTAAAAAATAAATGAATTAGGGAGAACCCACCAACTGTTTTTACAGTACAGAATAAGGCAATCCCTGACTCTCTTGCAATTCAAAAACAGTGTGGGCTGTATTTATATGGGGGACCTCTCCTTGGTGTCAAATGGAGCTTTTGGAGATTGAGTAGAAAACAAAATAAACCAAGTCCTGCTCCTAAACAGTTTACTTTCTATTGGGACAGACGCAAAACACACACACAAAACAAGTATATTACATGTCACAGGATCGCAGGCATTTTAAAAGCACAGTCAGGCAGTGGAGGGGCCTGCAGTGGGGGTGCGGTTTCGTGCAGTTTGGTCAGGACAGACCTCTTTGGGCCGAGGGCCTGTGGGGTGGGGGGAGGCAGGTGAGGGGCGGAAGGAGTTCAGGCAGAGGGAGCAGCAGGTGCAGAAGAGGAGGAATAAACATGATGGTGTGCAGCCACACACATCCACGTGCAGTGCTCCAGCCATGGCAGTAACCACGCACAGTGAGTCCTCTACATACAAACCTTCAGGTTGTGAACTTGCAAAGATGCAAACTCACATGCCAGGCCCTATATGCCAGCTGTTGCACTACTGTACTTTGCAGGGTTTTGTACTATAAGATTAAAAATATTTCCTTTATTTTTGTGTTCATTTTTTATGTATGCATTTGTGATAAGTATTAGAAACTTGTTTCTATGCAGCTGATCGTATTTGTTGGGGTATCTAGGCTAACTTTGTTGGATTTACAAAAAAAAAAAAAAATTGGACTTATGAACCTGCTCTTGGAACTGAGCTCATTCATATGTAGGGCACTTACTGTGTTCCTCAAATTCATGGAGACAGGAAGTAGAATGGTGGGACTTGATGGCTAGGGGCAGGGTCGTGGAAGTCCCTGTTGAATGGGTCAGGATTTCATTATGGATGATGAAGACTTCTGGAAATGGATGGTGGCGAAGGTGGCACAACACTCTGAATATCCTTAACACCATTGTGTAGTACACTTAAATATGTTACATATATTTTACCACAGTTTAAAAAAAAAACATATTCAAAACCTAGTTTTTAAAATGGGATGGATTTTCTTTTAAAAATTTAGAAAAAAATAATAAAAAAAATAAAAAGAAAAAAATAAAATAAAATAAAATGGGATGCTCAAGCCATTGTTTCTGGGAGGAATATACAAGGTTCATGTAATCCAAGTGGGTATTTTAAATGTTCTCTTGTAGATTTTTGGACCAGGAGACGATGAAGTGAAGCAGCAGAAGTGCAACATGTTCTCATTGCTTTTCTTAGGCCTGGGAATTATTTCCTTTTTTACTTTCTTCCTTCAGGTAGGTATCTGTAATTTGATCTTCTTTATCAAGTCTATATTCAAGTACAGAATATAGATTAATTATCTATTAGATTTTCATTGATTATATGTTAATATAGATTAATTATTGATTAATCAAAGTCCAATAAAAGAAACAGGTTATCCAAACTTTAGCTTTGCTGCTGTATAGCACGGGGAGCTCAGCTCGGTGCTCTGTGATGATCCAGAGGGGTGGGAGAGGGCTGGAGTAGGAGGGAGGCTCAAGAGGGAGGGGACATGTGTATCCTTATATGTATACTTATAGCTGATTAATGCTGTTGACAGCAGAAACCAACACAACATTGTAAAGCAATTATACTCCAATTTAAATGTTAAAAAAAATTTAAAAACCCTTAGCTTTGATTTGGAGTTTCCAAATCTTAGACTGAAATGGATTAGACTCAGTTGACACAAGGCTCTTTGAGAGGGCAGAGTCCTAAGTAGTAGACATTGTGACTTCCCTGGGTGCTAAGTTACATCATGTTACAGGTTGGCCCTCTGCAGACATTCATTGCCAAGGAGAAAAGAGTCTTTAATGCACAGGACAACATAAGTCCCATTTAAACGCAACAAGACATAAACTGAAAAACAATCAGTACAACAGCACTCTCTTTTTGAAACCAAAAGTGTTAGTTGCTCGGTTGTGTCTGACTCTTTGCAACCCCATGGACTGTGGCCCACCAAGTTCCTCTGTCCATGAGATCATCCAGGAAAGAATACTGGAGTGAGTAGTCATTCCCTACTCCGGGGGATCTTCTCGACCCTAGGATTGAATCTGGGTCTCCCGCATTGCAGGCAGATTCTTTACTGTCTAAACCACCTTACTTTTTACATAATATCAAGTAACTTCTCTGATCTTTTCCTCCTTAATTGATGAACTGTTTGAAAGAATGCACATTATATTGCATTTAGATATTTTAGACCTGGCGAAAATGAACTAGTAAACTGATTGTACTTGTCTACCTAGACTTTTACCAGTGGCTTTTTGTCTCTTTAACTCAGTGCCTTTCTAGTACAATCCATTAAGTCCACAAAATATTTCCTAGTCACGCCTAGTGTGTTTTTCTTTTGCAATTGTTGAGCCAGTGGTAAAAGTAAGCCAAGCTTTTTGTTTAGAGCGATTGCCTTGCTGGTGGCAATTCAGTGTCCAATGTAGCCACAAGCCCCAGTGTGTTAGGGAGTGGAGCTAGTTACAAACACGTGCTGCACCAACAGTGGACAGATGGCCGGCCCTTGAGCAATCTGCCAGCAAAGGTACTCTAGGAAATTGGCGAACTCTAGGCCTGGACTCCGGAGGCACTGACCACCCATCCTCTCGGCTTAGTGATATGTGCTCCCAAAGAGCACCCCACATGCTTCCACCAACACTCAACATGGCTGGGGACCCATCCCAGGGCCCCAGAAGCAAGCCCAACTGTGGACATCTGGGCTGCTCTCTATAATTAGAAAGAGGGACGTGTCTGGCAAGGATGCTGGGAGAAGACAAGTAGATTGACCATTGGCTGATCTGAGAGCAGGCAGAGCTGTGATGGGGAAGCAGCAAACTCACTTGGAGCCAGGACTAGAGACATCTGTCTACACCTGGGGTCCCCAGCCTCCAAGATCTAATGCTTGATGATCTGAGGTGAAGCTGATGTAATACTAATAGGAATAAAGTGCACAATAAATGTCATGCTCTTGAATCATCCCCAAACCATCTCCCCACCCCATCTGTCAAAAAATTGTCTTCCATGAAACTGGTCTCTGATGCCAAAAAGCTTGGGGACCAATTTTTGTTGTTTTTCAGCCACTCATTCGTGTCTGGCTCTCATGTCTGACTCTTTGCAACCCAATGGACTGCAGCATGTCAGGCCTCCCTGTCCTTCACTGTCTCCCAGAGTTTACTCAAACCCATATCCATTGAGTCAGTGATGCCATCCAACCATCTCATCCTCTGTCACCCCCTTCTCCTCCTGCCCTCAATCTTTCCCAGCATCAGAGTCTTTTCCAATGAGTCAGCTCTTCACATCAGGTGGCCAAAGTACTGGAGCTTCAGCTTCAGCATCAGTCCTTCCAATGAATATTAAGGATGATTTCCTTTAGGATTGACTGGTTGGATCTCCTTGCAGTCCATGGGACTCTCAAGAGCCTTCTCCAGCAACATAAATCGAAAACATCAATTCTTTGGCACTCAGCCTTCTTTATAGTCCAACTCTCACATCCATACATGACTACTGGAAAAACCATAGCTTTGACTAGATGGACCTTTGTTGGCAAAGTAATGTCTCTGCTTTTCAATATGCTCTGTACTACAGGAGCCAAAATGCATCTCAACATAGAATTTTGTTACTTGCATTGAAGACTGTTTTGCTTCAAGCAAAGAACACTCTGAAGGTTGTAATTAAGATGGTATTATTATGCAGATGACACCACCCTTATGGCAGAAAGTGAAGAGGAACTAAAAAGCCTCTGATGAAAATGAAAGAGGAGAGTAAAAAAGTTGGCTTAAAGCTCAACATTCAGAAAACTAAGATCATGGCATCTGGTCCCATCACTTCATGGGAAATAGATGGGGAAACAGTGGAAACAGTATCAGACTTTATTTTTTTGGTCTTCAAAATCACTGCAGATGGTGATTTCAGTCATGAAATTAAAAGACGCTTACTCCTTGGAAGGAAAGTTATGACCAACCTAGATAGCATATTCAAAAGCAGAGAGTAC
>NW_011495016.1:1131419-1131761 GCF_000754665.1 Bison bison bison | reverse complement strand
TCCTCCATCCATGGGATTTTCCAGGCAAGAGTACTGGAGTGGGGTGCCATTGCCTTCTCCGTCTAAACCACTGAAATAAGTTAAACATTAGCTAAGGTTTTTTTTTTTTTTTTTGCCTTGTCAGCAAACAGATTTTATTGAGCTATATTCTAAAAATAATATGTAAAGTTCTGATAAGGATTATTTAAAAGATGGTTTTACCAGTGTTGCTGCTGCTGCTAAGTTGCTTCTCCAATGAATGAAAGTAAAAAGTGAAAGTGAAGTCGCTCAGTAGTGTCCGACTCTTAGTGACCCCATGGACTGCAGCCTACCAGGCTCCTCCGTCCATGGGATTTTTCAGGC
>NW_011495016.1:1127949-1131319 GCF_000754665.1 Bison bison bison | reverse complement strand
AAAATCACTGCAGATGGTGATTTCAGTCATGAAATTAAAAGACGCTTACTCCTTGGAAGGAAAGTTATGACCAACCTAGATAGCATATTCAAAAGCAGAGACATTACTTTGCCAACAAAGGTCCATCTAGTCAAGGCTATGGTTTTTCCAGTGGTCATGTATGGATGTGAGAGTTGGACTAAAAAGAAAGCTGAGCGCCGAAGAATTGATGCTTTTGAACTGTGGTGTTGGAGAAGACTCTTGAGAGTCCCTTGAACTGCAAGGAGATCCAACCAGTCCATTCTAGAGGAGACTGGTCCTGGGTGTTCATTGGAAGGACTAAAGCTGAAACTCCAATACTTTGGCCACCTCATGCAAAGAGTTGAGGAAAAGACTCATGGAAAAGACTCTGATGCTGGGAGAGATTGGGGGCAGGAGGAGAAGGGGATGACAGAGGATGAGATGGCTGGATGGCATCACCTACTCGACGGATATGAGTCTGAGTGAACTCCAGGAGTTGGTGATGGACAGGGAAGCCTGGCGTGCTACGATTCATGGGGTAGCAAAGAGTCGGATATGACTGAGTGACTGAACTGAACTGATTCTCACTGAGATATTGTCCCTGAGAATTTTGAAAAGAAGTCTCTTTAGAATAGGTCAGAAGCCAATTTCTAAGACACATTTAAGGATTTTGGTCTTAGGATTCTATTGCATACCAATGATTTACCAGTATATGAATTTTTTATTTTCATTTTTTTATGGAAGTGGAGTTGATTTACAATGTTAATTTCTGCTGTACAGCAAAATGTTTCTGGTATACATATAAAAACATTTAAAAATATTCTTTTCCATTATGGTTTATCTTAGGATACTGAATATAGTTCTCTTTGCTGTATAGTAGGTCCTTGCTGTTTATTCCAGCTGTAATAGCATACCTCTAGCAGCACATGAATTTGAAGTTGGGACTTTGAGTTAGTATCTGATCACAGACTTTGTTATTTGAATAGTTGAGTCATATATAAATATAGAATTCCCTGTGAATACACATACTTGTGTCAGAATGCTTGTGATGATTAAGAGAGACAAGAGGCTTTCTTCTTGCCCAGGGCTTCACGTTTGGGAAGGCTGGTGAGATTCTCACCACGAGGCTTCGGTTGATGGCTTTTAAAGCGATGCTGAGACAGGTAGGTGTGTGCACCGGAGCAGCTTCTTCCTTTGCTTTCGAGCCTCGCTGTGCTGCCCTCTGTGCCGTGGCCCCTGGTGTTCGTGCAGGAACTGGTCAGATCCCTGCTAGCTGCTCTAGTCCTTCAGTATCCAAAGACCTCTTAGGGTTTTCATGGGAATAGGCTTAGCTAATGTAATAAATAGGGGCTAGTATGTCCTGACTTTGGGGGCTTATTTTGCAACTCCCTCTATCCACGTGGATACTCTCACTTCAAGGATCTGTCTCTGTTTTCTGGATTCTGTGCAGGCCCTGAGGAGTCACTTGAGACTCCAGGATGCCTTTCAACAAAGGCAACAGTGGTTGGCAGGGGTTCTGCCCAACAGTTGACATGACTTACTATGGGCGTCACCAAATGTTGACCATTGAGTTTTGTTGAGCTCTTCTTCCATGTTAGTTCGCCTGTTGGTTCACTCAAGCGTCGCTCACTATGTACCAGATGGTGTGCTGGTCTTTGGGACTATCACATGCATTGTCGGCCCTGTCGGGAGGGTGACAGCTTAGTGCAGGACTTTTTGGGAAGATGTGCAAGCATGAATTCTCTATTTTATAGAGAAGGCTTAAGAGAGGGCCAGAATACTATCCATGTAGTCGACAGGAATTGATGACACTCCGGTTCACAGGAGGGCACAGGGCTTGTATCATATTTTGTGTAAGACTTTTTTCAGTGTCTTTTAAACTGTTTCTATGTAGGGAAAATTATTTTATATGAAACTAAAAGATTCTGTGGATGAAGGGCATATAATGAAAATCACATCTAAGACTTTAAATTTTTAGAATTTATTTATTTATTTATTTTTGGTGGCACCGAGTCTTCATTGCTGTGCAGGCTTTTCTCTAGTTCCTGCAAGAGGGGCCTACTCTGTACTTGTGGTGCATGGGCTTCTCATGTTGCAGTGCACAGACTCTGGGGCACACACGGGCTTCAGTAGTTGTGACTCCCAGACTCCAGAGCACGGGCTCAATAGTTGAGGTGTGCATGCTTCACATTGACCCATGGCATGTGGGATCTTCTTGGACCAGGGATCAAACTCATCTCCTACATTGGAAGGTAGACTCTTTACCACTGAGCCACCAGGGAGGCCCTAAGACAGACTCTTTAATCCTTGCTTCAAATAAACAAAACTAAGCATGGTGAGAAACCAGGGCTGATGATCTCATGCCTAGAATTTACAAGAAAGAGCCACGTCCAGCCCAGCTCCGCCACCCTTTGTGAGAGGGGTGGCCCCATCAGGGAGCGGGTGTTGGGAGCACAGGCTGTGAGGAGTGGGTGGATGGACCCGCAGGCACCATGGTCTCAGGTGAAGCTGGTAGCGAGCTTGGTTGCAATCTGCATAAGCCCTGCCCCCATTGCTGTGCTTTCCGGGCACAGATGGGAGGGGTCCTGTGGGCTCCCAGTGTGTGCTCAGGGCAGGGACCCAGGCTCCCCATCACATGGGAGGTCTCACCTAAACTCCAACACCCAAGTTCAGAGTGGGTACTTCCTCAGCATTGAGAGTTTGAGCTGTTTCATCCGATTTTTCTCTGCTTGTTTTAATCTGGAACTAATTTAAAGGTGTATTGTGTGCCTTAGGACATGAGCTGGTTTGATGATCATAAAAACAGTACTGGTGCACTTTCTACAAGACTTGCGATGGATGCCTCCCAAGTCCAAGGGGTATGTAGGCCTCATTCTACTACTGGTTTTCTTTAACTTGGTTTGGGATAAACATATGGCATAGCTGCCACTGTTAAGCTGCCTCAGCTGCAAATAACAGAAAACTCAAACTTGCCTGAACAACAAAGAGGAAGGTTAGACTTCAAGGCTGATGGATCCATTGGCTCGCAAGTGTCCACAAGGACCCAGGACTCTGTCTGTTGACTCTGAGCAGCTTTCAGTCCTCAGAATTGGCTTCACCCTGAGGCTCCTTCCCTTGTGGCCACAAGGTAGCTTCTGGGAGCAACTGGAGCTATAAGCTTCCTTGTTTTCCATCCAGTGAAAGAGAAGGCATACCTGGACCTCAACCACCAAACGAACACCCTTCCTTTAAATCTAATTTAGATTAATTTGGGTTACATACCCAACCCTGAACCAATAACTGGCTCAAGAGGGTGCTGCCTTCTCCCTGGCTTTCGCCCCCAGCCTTGGAGCTGAGGCCTGTTACACAAAGCTCATTGCTTCTGCACAAT
>NW_011495016.1:1116330-1127849 GCF_000754665.1 Bison bison bison | reverse complement strand
CACCTATGATGTCCCTATGACATCCCTCATTTTCTGATTGGTGGAAACAGTACTTCATCTTTAGAAGGCTTTCCAGGGGATGGTCTCTTAGGATCTGTACCCTTTGCAACTGATGGTCTCTTGGAGCTCATGAACCTCCCTCTTATACATGTGAAGCAAACAGGCTTTAAAATGACCAGAGTGTCCGAGGTGTATTTCCTCTTTAAACATTGCCTTCAGGAAAAAGTGTATGTACCCCATAGCCTCTCCCCAAAGCAGAGCAGTGATGACTTGGTTCTGTGATGCTGAATTCATGTGGTCAGGAAAGGAGTGAGAGTTGAAAGGCACAGAGAGAGAGAATAACCTGCAGAGCCTCCCAAGTGATGCATGAGACTACTTTGGGAACCTGATGCAAAGAGCCAACTCATTAGATGCTGGATAAGATTAAGCACAGGAGGAGAAGGGGGTGATAGAGGACTAGATGGTTGCGTGGCATCATAGACTCGATAGACATGAGTATGAGCAAATTCTGGGAGATAGTAAACGATAGGGAAGCCTGGCATGCTGCAGTCCATGTGGCCACAAGAGTTGGACACGACTGAACGACTAAACAATAACAATCTTGGGTTTATTGTAATGAAAGAGAGCAAATGTTAGCACAGGCATAAATCCCTGTCTCATGGTTTTGAATCAGGAGGCTGAAGGCTGTAGCTCACAGGTCTGAAACTTAAAATACAGCTCCCTCTCTTCTTTTGCTCATCCAGGCCACTGGGACCAGGTTGGCTCTGATTGCACAGAATACAGCTAACCTTGGAACTGGTATTATCATAGCATTCATCTACGGTTGGCAATTAACCCTTTTGCTGTTATCGGTTGTTCCAATTATTGCTGTATCAGGAATTGTTGAAATGAAATTGCTGGCTGGAAATGCCAAAAGAGATAAAAAGGAACTGGAAACTGCTGGAAAGGTGGGTCAAATAAGGCTTCAGCTGATATAAGTATGGTTGTTAAGACATGGGTTTTATTTGATTGATTTGTTACAACATGCGTGTTTTGATAATGTTAGTGCTCTCCACAACTAATGGTGGTCAACACTGAAGATGAAATATCTTACTGTGTCAATGCCTAGAACTTGAAAATGGGATAATTAATGTAAAGCTTTTAGCGTATAGAAAGTGCTATATTCAGAAAATTTCTGAGTTTTCAGAGTTCGTTTTACGTTTTACTTTGTACACTGATGCCACTGTTAGGACAAAGGTTACCCCTGTTTTACAGATGAAGAGTCCTTAAAGAAGAGAAATATAAGTGTATTGTTCTAAGTAGACAGTCCTGTTCTTGGTTGTGATTTCTGTAGTTAAGCTAGGCAGCCACCAGAGGGCAGTAATGCTCAGATTTGTAATGGCAATTGGGTACATGCTTAAACTTGGACCTTACTTTGAGCCAGTTATTGTTCTAAGTATTTATATTTCCCAACTCATCCTCACAAGAATCCTATGAGTCGAGTACTAATGTTCTGCCAATTTTACAAATGCGGAACTCAAGAATGAAACAAGTTAAAGGCATGGCTGGGATTCAAGTCCTGGTCTACTTCAAAGTTCTTTACTATATAGCCTCTTCATATGGGTTTAAATGTGTCTAAACCTACATTTTATTTACACATACATGTATTTAAATGTAAGTGTAGACAACAACCAGGAATTTTTTTACCCTTACTTATGTAAACATTATGCTACATTGAAACATTAAGAGGTGAAGAAATAGTGAAAATTGTGATGTAGTTTCTATAGCACAGCATTTGCAAAACCTTTTCACAGACAATACTGCCTAGGCCTTAATACAGTTATAGTTACTCGAGGTGGGGCAGATAGCATGCCTCGCTCATGGGGAAGAAGAGCAGTCAGCATGATTCCCAGCCTTCAGCTCTCAGGTATCCAGAGTCCTGGAAGACCCTCTTGGCTGCTGGCCGTGCCTCCTTTATGGCGTCATTTCCTTGTTTCGTTTGTCACCACTAAACACCACCCCACAGTGCTTGTCTCCTTTCTCCTGAACCCTACTGCTTTTCACATTTCAGAAGGGAAATTGTCAGTAGGTAGAATGAACATCATTTTTTCTTAGACCAGTTACATGGAAGAAAACATCTTGAATCTAGTTAACAGAGCCTTACTTCTGTTAAAAATGGCTAATGACATTGAGAGTTGCCAGAGTTTTCTGGCAGGAGCAGGGCTGTTAGAACAGAACAGCTCGGCAAACAAAACGCCACCCTTGATCATCCGTCCTGGCCTTGTAACCGCTCATTATATCATACTGGAGAAGATCTCCCACTTCTCTGGCCTTCAGTTTTCACTTATATAACGTGAGAAATTGTACCAGATAATGTCACAGGTTCCTTTCAGCTACTACTCTGTTGTTTCAGGGATAAGAGGATGAACAACTCACATTGACCAGTCTGAAATACTTTTAGTAGCTCCTTTAACCTAATAATGGTTTTTTTTTTTGTTGTTATTTTTTTAATGAGAGGTTAGAAATTAAATGTTAATTATCAGCAATTCAATCATATTTCAATTCGGTTTACTCTGTCAACTCCTGATTAACCCAAAATGAGGGTTAGAAAGGTCTTGGAATTTCTGCCCCCACCCCCTGCCTTCTGCTCTTCTGCCACATCACTGGTTTGTTTTTTTTTTAAGTTTTCATTGACCTGTGTGCAGATTAGTCATGGTTCAGGAACATGGGGACTTGGGATAATTTCCCATTTTCATTTTCCAGAAAAGGCTTAGCAATGAGGGTGTTGGTTGCTGGACTGGGCAGAGGGGAAGGAGGCTGTTTAGTCACCCTCTTGACTCAGGCTCTGCCTGCTGACTGAGATAAGGGGCCTACTGAACCAGCATGAATCCTCAAACCACTTAATCCAGGGACCAGAAAATGAGAAGTTGAGTGAAAATCCTAACATCTAGTTTCTCCTTGTGTAAATTACAAAGCAGGGAAAGTAGAAGAGCATAATGGGTTAAGAGCAGGGACTTGGCATCAAATAGCCTGGTAGGGAATCCTGTCCCACCTACTCATGAACTCTGGAGCCTTAGGCAAGTCACTTCTGTGCTCTGTGCCTTGGCTCCTCACCTGTGCAAACAGGAATAAGAACACGGACCTCACAGGGTTGTCACATGAGGTAATATCTGGCACAGAGTAAAAGCCAATCTGCATTCTCTATTCTGGGGCTTCCAAGGTGGTTCAGCGGTAAAGAATCCACCTGCAATTTGGGAGATGCAGGAGATAGGGGTTTGATCCCTGGATTGGAAAGATTCCCTGGAAGAGGAAATGGCAACCCACTCCAGTATTCTTGCCTGGGAAATCCCATGGGCAGAGGAGCCAGGCGGGCTACAGTCCATGGGGTTGCACAGAGTCAGACATGACTGAGCACATTTTCTATTCCAGCTGTGATTACTGTTAGATGTTTCATTTATAATAAAGATAAAAGGCTCTTCAGCTTGAAGTATTGAATATCTTTCTTTCATCGGGTTCCAGAAGCTGAGAACTGAGATAAAAGTCTCCAACCTAAGATTTCATTTTAGATTTTTGTCTCATGCTCCTTGTGCCAATGGTTTAAATGAATCAACTGCAGAACTCTGATTTAAGCCAAATAGCAGAGTCACAGACAATTAACTTCAGTCAGGGGTGGTTCAGCTGTCACAATCAGAAAACCGCTCTGGCGGATTTGGGTCAAAGGGTTTGCTATAAGGACATGCGAGAGTGTGCGGAACACAGACAGCTGATGGTAACTGCAGGGTCCCCAGCGGCTCCTCTCTTAGAGCCACTAGCTCTCTCATCTCTGAGTCTGTCTAGACATTTGTTCTGTTCCTCAGTCGCTGAATATTCAGGCCAGCTTCCTACGCATGCCCTGCTGACCTTAACCTCTGTATCTGCAGGGCCTCCCAAGTCACAGAGTTGCCTTCAAGTGCAGAAACTAAATCCAAGTGGCCTAAATCAGTCAGATGTCTGTCCTGGTTTCATCATTAAGGCCAGGTCATGGTGCTTACAACTGGAATGTTCTCAAATGAGGATAAGCATTTTCTTTCCTGTAGAAAGCAGTGTAAGAAGCAGTGTACCTTAGGGAAGAAATGATTGCACCTTCAGTAGGCCCTTAGAAATCACTTGGGGTTTCTCAGGTGGCTCAGTGGTAAAGAATCCGCCTGCCAACACAGGAGACTCAGTCCCTGAGTTCGGGAGATCCCCTGGAGGAGGAAATGGCAACCCCCTCCAGTATTTTTGCCTGGAGAATCCCATGGTTAGAGGAGCCTGGCAGGCTACAGTCCATGGGGTCACAGAGAGTCGGACATGACTGAAATGACTTAGCATGATTATCTCTTCTAAGATCCTTACCCTATAAAGAAAGCAAAGTCACAGAGGGGTTGGACTAAAGCCAGTCAAGTAACTGCCTGGTGGCAAGGCTGGGAAGAGAATTAGGTTTCATGTCCAGACCACTGTTCTTGCCCTAAGCTGCTCTGTGTCTCAGCATAGGGCATAAGAAGGCTTGCCCACCATACATAATAGCACAACCAGTGGTGCTTTTAAGATGCCCCAGGATTCTCACAGAGCTTGTCATGAATAACACATTATGACCATGCTCTACAAACTGAAGGAATTGAAAACTCATCAATGCAAGCTTTGGAGTTCTTTGGACCTAGCCCTGAGACTTATTTATATATAATATATTATATATATAATAAATACATGTATATTTATTATTTATTTCAAAAGTGTTATTATTTATTATTTCAGAAGTAAAAACCCCACTTCTAATCCAGGTCTGTTCTATGTTACAGATTGCAACAGAGGCAATAGAAAATATTAGGACAGTTGTATCCTTGACCCAAGAAAGAAAATTTGAATCCATGTATGTTGAAAAATTGTATGGAGCTTACAGGTAATGAGCATATGATTGTTACTAAGAACCTTGTATTACTGATTGCAATTTTTAGGCTGAATTTTTGATCGCAGTTATTATTGCTGCTGCAAACAATGATATGATTATAAGGACCTTTTTTCAATAATTATCTCACTGAAAACAAGCAATTTTTTGATGCAGTTGGACTATAGGATTGGATTTTTACATCTCTTATAAAAATAGTACAATTGGGTCTCTGAGAGCTAACAGGAACAGAGGGCTGCACAAGTATGTTTTTTTTGTTTTTTGTTTTTAACCAGTGCAGGCAACATAAACAACCCATCTGGTGATTCGGGGTAAATATTCTTTTAGGCAGTTGTTCAAGCCTTTATTTTCTTTGGATTGTGTAAGATTAAACCAAAGATGAGACTTGCTTTGGGCTTAAAGTGTTCTCTAGATGAGGGCCAGATCCATCCTATCCTGAAAACAAAGACACACAGTCTGTTTCTCTTGTTTATTTTTGAGCAACTCAACAAACCTCCAGCATCTGTTTGCCACTTGTTTCCAACTAGGGCCCGTTTTCACGAATGGATATATTTTAGCACTAACAGAACCGAACACAAGCTGAATCACAACTTTGTGGACTAGAACAGTGGTTTTGAACACTTACATATTTGGACAGAGATAGTTGTGAATTTCTCAGTGTATCCACCTTCTTAGTTCTGCATACTTCACATAGTGACATTTTTCTGTCCCTTTGATGTTTGACATACATGTCGGGAGCACTGTAAATTGTTCAGTACCATTAAGTATTGTAATACTATGCTTACAGCACATAAGTTAAACTAGCCAAATAAGTAATACTTTGAATTTTCCCTCTTGCCAAGTGCCTTCCTTCTAATCTGAAAGTAAATGAATTACTATTCTTTTGGAGGATTTATAATAATGAAGTGTAATAAAGTAGCGAAACTAGTAGAGGAAAGCATGAGGTCTAATTAGAAATGGTGTAGAACAAATTGTGTTTGGGCTGGTGGGATCCAGTTCCAGGAAGAAGTTCTGGTGTGCCTATGTGGACCTCACTGACCCTACTTTTCTGAATCCAAAACAAGGACAGACTATAATCCAAAACATAAAAGACTATAACTAGTCACAGAAGACGAGATAATAATATTAGACAATCGAATAGACAACTCAAACTTTAGTCTTAACTCTGACATCCTTTATTTTTGACACCACAATCATGTTTATATCATGTGTTGAATGTCTGAATTACTAGATATTCATGTGTAATAAGAATAGCAACTATCATTTGAACATCCTCTGTGAGCTAGGTACTGTGCTAGACATTCATATTGTCTATTTAGATCTCAAAGCAGTTTTGTATATCCTGGTCATCCCCCTCTTACAAATCAGAAAACTGATATATAGAGAGGTTAAATCACCTCCTCTGATTATAACTGGGAGCAGAATTTAATGGGTAGACTAAACTTAGAAGCTGTGCTGTTTGTATAACCCAGGGTTAAAGAGGCTGAAGAGATGGTTACAGATATATTAATTTGCTTTTCAGGAATTCTGTGCGGAAGGCACATGTCTATGGGATTAGTTTTAGTATTTCACAAGCATTTATGTATTTTTCCTATGCTGGTTGTTTTCGATTTGGTGCCTATCTCATCGTAAATGGACACATGCGCTTCAGAGATGTTATTCTGTAAGTAATCTTTTAAATTTATTGAGATTATTCCATAACAGAGCTTCAGTAGGTCTATTCAAAAGTTTGTAGTAGACTGAAAAACTAATTTATGATGAAGCCACAGAGTTGAATCTACTCTAGAAATTGGATGTTGTCAGTACTCCAAGGATAGTTTCATTTATCGAGTGGACTGAAGTCAACCAAGCTAGTGAACACGATCATAAACCAGACTTCTAGTAATACATAGGACAGGAGGATAGCTGGTATTCTCAATGTGGAAATAAAACATAGTTAGAAAACTATGAGAGGTTAAATAGCTTACCATTTATGGGCAACCAAAGATGGCCTTGCCAGTGGGATAGGAATGCATGACTGAAATCTGGGAAAGACTCTCTTCCCTAACCAGACCTGGGATGACCCTGCCCACTTTTGCCTCTTAGCCTTCCTATTGTCTTGGTTTCCAAGGCTAACCAATGGTCTTTCAAAATATGCCAAATACATTCAATTAGGTTGCAGTCTAGTCTTGCCAAGGGGAAGCTATTCTTTTAAGATCACTTGGGATATTTCTGGTGTGATGGGATGATTTTTAAAGCAGTAGCAAACAACTTAAAAAAAAAAAAAACAGGGTCAAGACAGACAAAGCAAAAGAGTTTACAAGCTGTTCTTTTGTTTTCATCCAAAATTAAAATAACCATGAAAAAGCAATATGTATCTTTGCATCAGTCAGGATCCTAGCAGGGACAAATGGTCTTAACAAAGTACAGGGTCTCTCTAATTGGGAGAGTAGCATTGACATATATAAATGACCATGTATAAAATAGATAGCTAGTGGGAAGCTGCTGTATAGCACAGGGGGCTCAGCTCGGTGCTCTGTGATGACCTAGAGGGGAGGGGTGGGGTGGAGGAGGGAGCTCAAGAGGGAGGGGATATATGTATACATTGTTGTACAGCAGAAACTAACACAACATTGTAAGGCAATTATCCTCCAGTTAAAAAAATTAAGGGTCTATTTTTAAAGGTGTGAGATGTATAACCCAGCAGCAGTGCCTAGCTAGGAACCACCAAGATGTTACTTAAGCCTAAAGGGCAAGAAGAGGGAGGGATTTTCAGAACCCAGCATGCGGTATTGGGGGGAACACCACAACTGTCCACCACAACACATGCCCTGGCCCCTCTCCTCCAGCCTCCATCCCTGCTATGCTGGTCTTTGCTAAACGCCATCAGGAGCCAGAGGAGCAGGAAACCTTTTGATGCAGACCCTGTAGGTCAGCCTCCAAGGCACAGAGGAAGGAGGATGGCGTCAGGTAGAGATGGAGAGTGGAAAGTGGTTTCAGACAGATGCAAACAGCCAGTTGGGAATTACCACTCGGAGTATGCATACTGTCTAGAAAAATACCATCGAAGAAATTGGGCCTGCTTCTGAAAGCTGTCTTATTTTTATCTTTAAAATGTTAAATTCTGGGTAATTGAAAGATAGCCTTTAAAGTCTTTCATACCAAGGCTGCATTGCAGGCTCTATAGGAAGGCCAGGCAGCTAGCTATGGGTGAGCTGTTCATCTCTCTTTGAAAATTTGATTTTTGGTAATCAACCTTCTCAGGTATTTACATGAATACTCTACCCACCATCCCCAGCCTCGTGTACTTAAAACACACTTTAATAATTAGGTTTATACTTTGCTGCACAGCAATAATTAACGCAATCTTGTAAAATCAACTATACTTCAATTTTTTTAAAAGAATTTAAAAATAGAAAAAAATTAACTTACAAACCAAAACAAGAAGCCAAGTGCCATGATACCCAGTCCAGAATTATCTAATCTGTATCAGGGTACAGAAGCAAAGCAGAGAAGATTCAGTGCATGGAGTTTGATTCAATTTGATTCAGGTTTTTTCAAGCTTGTGGAACTTCAGTCTCACTTATTTGACTGTAGCTCAAAGAGACAATACAAACAGCTTAAAAAAAAAAAAACACCTTAGAAGTTTGGGGGAAATTTTTTTTAAGTTCTCCATTATTATTAGAGATCTTCCTACACTCCTCTTTCTTTGGGGAGCTCTGATGCCAGAAGTAAATAGCTTTGTAAATGGCACTAATTGTAAAGAACCCACCTGCCAATGCAGGAGACATTAAGGTATGCAGTTTCAATCCCTGGGTCAGGAAGATCCCCTGGAGGAAGGCACAGCAATCTACTCCAGTATTCTTGCCTTGAGAATCCCATGGACAGAGGAGCCTGGTGGGCTATGGGGTCACAAAGAGTCGGACACGACTGGGCAACTGAGCATGCACACGCAGATCTCAGAATCTTTAGTTCTTCCTAGAAGTTATCGTCCATATCCATTCTTTTAACTGGAGAATAGACCTTTGGTTAAGACGATTGCTTTTTTGAGGGTTGTAGCAATAGATATTTCACTTATAAGAGAAAAGCTGTTTGTAGTAAAGGCTTATTTTGCCTAATAAGAATTCTTCAAGCATAGTGCCAATGATTATCATTTGCCCAGTGGAGAGGTGGGGAGTGCGGGTGTGGAAGCCACTGTCTGAAGGTTAGGGCTGTAGAGTCAGGAGGAAGTCTCGCTCCTGATCTGGTCCTGATCAAGACCCTTCAGCACCCAGAGCTCCAGTTCCCTCAACTCTAAACTCAGTAGAATTACCTGAGAATTGTCAGTAGAATTATCACAACTCGGATTCTCTGATCAGGAACTTCTGGAGAGAAAAGGACTTTACAAAGTTCCACGAAATCCAGGAAATGAGAAGTCCTGAAGGAAGTCAGAGCATGCTTAGTTGTGTCCAACTCTTTGTGACCCTATGGACTGCCACACGCCAGGCTTCCCTGTCCTTCAGGATCTCCCAGAGTTTGCTCAAACTCATGTCCATTGAGTCAGTGATACCATCCAACCATCTCATCCTCTGTCATCCCCTTCTCCTCCTGCCCTCTGTCTTTGCCAGCATCAGGGTCTTTGCCAATGAGTCAGCTCTTTTATATAAACTAATTTTCAAAATCCCTCTGCTTCCATCTAGGGTGTTCTCAGCAATTGTGTTGGGCGCCGTGGCTCTAGGACATGCTAGTTCCTTTGCTCCAGACTACGCTAAAGCCAAGCTGTCTGCAGCCCACTTATTCAAGCTGTTTGAAAGACAACCTCTGATTGACAGCCACAGTGAAGAAGGCCTGAGGCCCGTGAGTTCCTTGCTGTCTCATAAGCACTTGGTTAATTTTTTCCTCAAGGTTTTCTGTCTGCTAGATCATGTCGACTGGAAAAAAAAGAAAAAAAGCACAATGTGAGAGTTGTGAGTTAAGTTTTATTTGGGGCAAAATGAGGCCAATAGCCAGGAGACAGCACCTCAGATAGCTCTGAGGGACTGCTCCAAAGAGGTGGGGGGAACGTCAGTGTTCCATTTGATTTTACTGAAGGGGGTACCTGCCGTCAGGCACACGTTTTGGCAGAGGTTTTCTGCTAGTCACAAGTAACAGATGTCTCTGCTAATGATTTTAGTGCTTTTCTAGTTATGAGATGATGCAAGAAACTGGGTTCATAAAATTCTCTCCTGAAAATGTCTGTCTGCTAGCCTGTTCTGCCAGTGTTTTCCCAGAGCATAGGGTGCCTCATTCCTCATCTCCGCCCTGAACTCCTTTCAGGGGGTGTTCAAGGTCAGCGGCTGCAGCAGTTTGTGGCTTAGCCCTTGTAGATGAGAGGCAGATGTCAAGTGGCAGTCGTAATCACAGGATACATTTGTAGTGATTACGCTGACACTGACTTCACTAGCTTTGTGATAGTTACAGGGCCAATAATATTTGGCCAACTTTCCTGGCATTTTCAAATTTCATAGGGGGTTGCAAGGATTCTGAAGTTGAGCACATCAAAAGTAAAAAAAAAAACAACAACCAAATATCCAGATGTACTAGAACTAAATAATTTCCATGAAAATTGAGTCATCTGCAGGGAAGGTATGTGGCTTTAATACTGTGAGTAACTGCATTAGCAATTTGGCTTTCATCACCTAGTATAATGCTGCTGCTCAGTCGCTTCAGTTGTGTCCGACTCTGTGCGACCCCATAGACGGCAGCCCACCAGGCTCCTCTGTCCCTGGGATTCCCCAGGCAAGAACACTGGAGTGGGCTGCCATGTCCTTCTCCACCTAGTATAATGACTGTGTTATAAATGGTAGGACGGCTACTTTATTCGGTGTAGGAGGATAAAATTACTGCGCCAAGTGAATGAGTTAAAGAGGCCGCAGGGCTTGAGTTAAGGGCTATCCACCAAGACTGCTCTAAATCCCCACCCCTTTGAGCCTTGAACCATTGACTTGGCTTCTGCTGCAAAATTATTTGGGAACACTAAATATTTGTCTTCAGTGACCCAGAAATTTTGAGTTTAGACAACAACACTACAACTCTCTCTACTCTAACCTGAACCTCTGGTTCCCATATTCATTTTGTATATATAACAACTCTAAAATATGACCCTCTTTAACCTGTAGCCCTGGTTCCCATCTTTATTTTATAACAACTTGCTACCAATACTAACTGGTGCTACTACTTGTACTGAACACGGATTTTATGTTACTCTGCTGTAGTGTCTGTTAAAGCCTCCTTGAATTTATACTTTTTATTCCAATGATTTATCAGACTAATTATAATAGCAATATAAACATACCTATTTTTTAGGATAAGTTTGAAGGGAATGTGACACTTAATGAAGTTGTGTTCAACTACCCCACCCGGCCAAATGTGCCTGTGCTTCGGGGGCTGAGCCTGGAGGTGAAGAAGGGCCAGACTCTGGCCCTGGTGGGAAGCAGCGGCTGTGGGAAGAGCACGGTCGTCCAGCTCCTGGAACGATTCTATGATCCCTTGGCTGGCACAGTGGTGAGCATGCTTTCTGAGATCAGTTCAGTTCAGTTCAGTTCAGTTGCTCAGTCGTGTCCGACTCTTTGCGACCCCATGAATCGCAGCATGCCAGGCCTCCCTGTCCATCACCAAC
>NW_011495016.1:1115829-1116230 GCF_000754665.1 Bison bison bison | reverse complement strand
GGCTTACTTCACTCTGTATAATCGGCTCCAGTTTCATCCACCTCATTAGAACTGATTCAAACGTATCTTTTTAATGGCTGAGTACTACTCCATTGTGTATATGTACCACAGCTTTCTTATCCATTCATCTGCTGATGGGCATCTAGGTTGCTTCCATGTCCTGGCTATTATAAACAGTGCTGCGATGAACATTGGGGTACACGTGTCTCTTTCCCTTCTGGTTTCCTCGTGTGTATGCCCAGCAGTGGGATTGCTGGATCATAAGGCAGTTCTGTTTCCAGTTTTTTAAGGAATCTCCACACTGTTCTCCATAGTGGCTGTACTAGTTTGCGTTCCCACCAACAGTGTAAGAGGGTTCCCTTTTCTCCACACCCTCTCCAGCATTTATTGCTTGTAGACTT